>NW_020312623.1:0-1627 GCF_002999335.1 Cyclospora cayetanensis | reverse complement strand
GTCAACCCCTCACCAATGCAGCTGCTTCTGTTAAGGGACTCACTCAATAACGAAATTGGGCTTCAGCAGCATTTTGTGCGACTTGCATGTTGGACTTGTGCAAAATGACGTAATCCCATGTGAGTCAAGGGTGATCAATGGAGGACGCACATACGGACACAACTGTGCGCAGTGGCTTTGTCAGGAAGTGCATACAGAACCTCTAATGATCTCCTCAACAACGGTATTTCATCTATGCTGAGCGGGGTAGAGTGGGTACCACTACTAGAAGAGGCAGAGTCACTGTGTGGGACGCCGAGCAGAGCAAGGAGAGAAGACGGCAATGGGCATGCATACCGTTTGAATGGCCGTGCCAACGCTTTAACCTCGGCTATTTCGATTGAGTGTTTAGCAGAAGAACAGCAGGAATGGGCAAATATCAAGGCGGACGGATGTCCTGAATAGTGGCGAGCTGTTAGCAGGCTGGCCACCTGCCAGTCACCCAGCACAGCGCATTCACCTAGGCCACGAATCAGCCACAAACTGTAATCCACAATATCGGAAATCTTGCAGCATGAAGAGAAGGTTGGATGGCTGGCGGAGGAATTCTTAAAGAGGCAGAGCACAGAAATTGGCCAGCGATTTCTGGCATTACCCAGTTCTGCAGCCTAAAAAGGATTAGAAGTAATGTATATGCATCAACTCGAAGCCACGGAACAAGAGGTGGAGCAGAAGTTTCCGATGCCTCATAGTGGTGAATTGATTGACGAATTAGACGCAGTAGCAATCTAGTCGAGATGACCTTACACATTTCTTCCTAAAATCTGCATTCATCTTGTGCAAGACACAAAATGGCGTCTCCCTTCGCACTCGCAAACTCGAGTACACCTGTGTGCCGTTCTGAATCACAAATGCCCCAGCTAGACGACAATGGCACTTCAATCGGAATTCTGACGAGTCTAGCAAGAAGGGATGGATGAGTGTCTCCATGGACGCGGTCTTGAAATTGGGCCGAAACGCTTGAGAGCGTCTACAGTCCCTACGGCGTACGCTTCAGTTGTTGCCAGATAAGCATTTGTACGTGCAGGGACTCAAGTGTTTCTTTTTCACGCGAATAGGCTGTGCTTTGAGATTCCTGTTTCTCGGGTGAATGAACTGAGCCAGATCCCGCAACAGTCGAAGCAATCGATTGGCGGGCCTTGCCTTTACGCACTCGCTCGAGAAGGTGCGAGGATTTATGGGATTGAATCTTGTTATCTAACTTTCATTCCAGGCTTTGCTCAGACCACGCGGCTTTTCGTTGATATATCTAGGGAAGCGCTGTCTGTGACCAGGCCTGAGCAGGCCGATGCCGTAGCAAGGACGCTTATGGGCTGCCTCACGATTCCTCTTGTTCTTGCGTTGGCGTCTCCTGAGCGTCACCTCTTCGTATTAGCTGCATTTAGTGACGCAGTAGTGGGTGTTACTTTTTCAACACGCTGCGGGTCCGTAAAACCCTAAATCGTTGCGTTATATCCTTAGTGCTGCATCGACACCAAGCACGGTACCCAGATTGCCCGCAACTGAAAGGGTGCAGTTCTCCTTACCCAGGCCATTTGCAATGCCATTCTGTTCCTTAAAGCATCTGGATCGGTATAAACATGAACTT
>NW_020312622.1:0-1628 GCF_002999335.1 Cyclospora cayetanensis | reverse complement strand
GTCAACCCCTCACCAATGCAGCTGCTTCTGTTAAGGGACTCACTCAATAACGAAATTGGGCTTCAGCAGCATTTTGTGCGACTTGCATGTTGGACTTGTGCAAAATGACGTAATCCCATGTGAGTCACGGGTGATCAATGGAGGACGCACATACGGACACAACTGTGCGCAGTGGCTTTGTCAGGAAGTGCATACAGAACCTCTAATGATCTCCTCAACAACGGTATTTTATCTATGCTGAGCGGGGTAGAGTGGGTACCACTACTAGAAGAGGCAGAGTCACTGTGTGGGACGCCGAGCAGAGCAAGGAGAGAAGACGGCAATGGGCATGCATACCGTTTGGATGGCCGTGCCAACGCTTTAACCTCGGCTATTTCGATTGAGTGTTTAGCTGAAGAACAGCAGGAATAGGCAAATATTAAGGCGGACGGATGTCCGAATAGTGGCGAGCTGTTAGCAGGCTGGCCACCTGCCAGTCACCCAGCACAGCGCATTCACCTAGGACACGAATCAGCCACAAGCTGTAATCCACAATATCGGAAATCTTGCAGCATGAAGAGAAGGTTGGACGGCTGGCGGAGGAATTTTTTAAGAGGCAGAGCACAGAAATTGGCCAGCGCTTTCTGGCATTACCCAGTTCTGCAGCCTAAAAAGGATTAGAAGTAATGTATATGCATCAACTCGAAGCCACGGAACAAGAGGTGGAGCAGAAGTTTCCGATGCCTCATAGTAGTAAAATTGATCGACGAATTAGACGCAGTAGCAATCTAGTCGAGATGACCTCACACATTTCTTCCTAAAATCTGCATTCACCTTTGTGCAAGACACAAAATGGCGTCTCCCTTCGCACTCGCAAACTCGAGTACACCTGCGTGCCGTTCTGAATCGCAAATGCCCCAGCTAGACGACAATGGCACTTCAATCGGAATTCTGACGAGTCTAGCAAGAAGGGATGGATGAGTGTCTCCATGGACGAGGTCTTGAAATTGGGCCGAAACGCTTGAGAGCGTCTACAGTCCCTACGGCGTACGTTTCAGTTGTTGCCAGATAAGCATTTGTACGTGCAGGGACTCAAATGTTTCTTTTTCACGCGAATAGGCTGTGCTTTAAGATTCCTGTTTCTCGGGTGAATGAACTGAGCCAGATCCCGCAACAGTCGAAGCAATCAATTGGCGGGCCTTGCCTTTACGCACTCGCTCGAGAAGGTGCGAGGATTTATGGGATTGAATCTTGTTATCTAACTTTCATTCCAGGCTTTGCTTAGACCATGCGGCTTTTCGTTGATATATCTAGGGAAGCGCTGTCTGTGACCAGGCCTGAGCAGGCCGATGGCGTAGCAAGGACGCTTATGGGCTGCCTCACAATTCCTCTTGTTCTTGCGTTGGCGTCTCCTGAGCGTCACCTCTTCGTATTAGCTGCATTGAGTGACGCAGTAGTGGGTGTTACTTTTTCAACACGCTGCGGGTCCGTAAAACCCCAAATCGTTGCGTTATATCCTTACTGCTGCATCGACACCAAGCACGGTACCCAGATTGCCCGCAACTGAAAGGGTGCAGTTCTCCTTACCCAGGCCATTTGCAATGCCATTCTGTTCCTTAAAGCATCTGGATCGGTATAAACATGAACTT
>NW_020312621.1:0-1644 GCF_002999335.1 Cyclospora cayetanensis | reverse complement strand
TCGATGCGCTTGCTCTTTGTTGCATTTCGAGCACTCAGTGGGATCCGAATGGCTGCAGTTCGGTTGCCCTATAGGGAGAACAAGTGGAAAAGACGAATTAAGATACACACATGAGGAGAAAGCGGAGGGCAGGGTTCCAAATACCACATGCACATACTGACTTTCTCTATTCACGACTAGTTTTACTTTGCTTCTGTCTTTTATGAGACAAATCGAAATGTTGACACTTGAGGAGTACAGCCAATCGTATGCTTAGTGCTCATACTAGCGAGCGCCCCGAGCCTTTGATAGCTAAAGGGGAAAGGCCGCAAGATCTTGTTTTGGGCTGCGTCAATTTCGTTTTTCTCCAACCTGTTAGCCGACTTACTTGGGAGTAAGAGAGGCAACAGGGGGCCTCGAAGCCGGGTACTAGACGTTTATAGGAGTTTGTGGTTGGGTTGGTGAGTGCCAGGAGTGCAGGAGCATGAGTCAGAATGCCAGCAATGGCGAACAACGCCCTCTGAGATAGTTGTGCGTATTCTCCGTTTTCATCAAAGAAGGTGTTTCGGCCACCCAGCCAGAAAGACATATGCAGGTGCATTCCGGAACCCGAGGTCAGGGGCATTGGCTTGGGCAAGAAAGTGGCAGTGACGCCGTTGGCATGAGCAACATTCTTCACGACGTACTTATAAGTCAGACACCAGTCTGCAGCCTGACGTAGAGTGCTGTAACGGATCCCCAGCTCGTGCTGGCACACTCCCACTTCGTGGTGATGCTTCTCAACTGGCAGACCCACAGCCTCCATGTGCCTCAGCATTGACGCACGCACTGTGTGCCTGCGGTCTTCAGGGGGCACACAGCAGTACCCCCGCCCAGCCACACTCCTGTGCGCCAGATTTCCCCTTCCATCGCAGACGGCTACAGAACAAGCAGCAGGAATAGCAGCGCGGAACAAAAAGCGAAACGAAATTGCACTGAGACGAAACCTACAATTGCTCAAGGAACACTCGACTCTGGGTGACAGTCAAATTTCTGCACGCGCGTCGAAATCGGGCTGCCAGTACACGCCTGTATC
Organism: Cyclospora cayetanensis; assembly: GCF_002999335.1. Taxonomy (NCBI): domain Eukaryota; phylum Apicomplexa; class Conoidasida; order Eucoccidiorida; family Eimeriidae; genus Cyclospora; species Cyclospora cayetanensis. The sequence continues at coordinate 590 of NW_020312621.1, read as the reverse complement.
AGATCAGGCGTGTGCTCGCTTCCAGCAAAAACTGACAGCCCAGATCACCGACTGATCACTGCTGCAGCATGTCTACCTCAGTGAACACTGCTCACCATCAGAATTCCAGTAAGCCTCTTGCTTGCAATCCACTGAAAAGCCAACACGGTGCCCTTGCACGGAGTACTGAACATTCTCGAAAATGAAAAACTCCGCTTCAAAACCCACAAAAATCTGCGTGACAAAGCAGACAAATGAACACTAATCAAGAAAGATACACAACGCCACTGTTAAATGCCACAGTGGACGGTCTGACAGAAAAAAGCAAACTGTTCGTCTATGCCAGCTTTTCGCCCTCTCTCCCGCTGCTCGCTGCACCCAAATAAGACCAAGTCACCATTGCTCGCATGTGCTTGCCTTGTCTGCTAGTCCTTGTTCCTTTATCCACTCCTCGCACCGGTCTGCTATGGTGCGAGGGCATCGGGAACAGGGTTCTCCCTCTGCAGTGAGCACCCAGCACGTCATGTGCAGCACTCCATCACCAAGAAACGGATCCATGAAACACGAACTGGGGTCTGAGAACAAACACAGCACATGATGGCATGGCTAAC
>NW_020312620.1:0-1651 GCF_002999335.1 Cyclospora cayetanensis | reverse complement strand
AGCGGCCGCCGCTGCAGAGAAGGAGCTCAAGAAGACTCAGCACGCTGCGGCAGCGTACAAAACTGAGGCAGAGGACCTGCACAAGCAGCTCATGGACACCAATAACAAGCTCAAACAGGTAATTAAACGCCTGCGTAGCACTGCTAGCCGTCTCGCTAAAAGTTTCCTGGCTTCTTTCCAAAGGTCTTGATATGCAGTCTGGGCTGTTTTTCGGCGGCTCGTGCCCTAGGAAAACAAAGAACTTGCAGACCGCACCAAGGAGCTGAGCGAGCGCAATCGCAGCCTTAACAAGAAGCGGCAGGATCTCTCTGAGCAGGTAAGACGCTTTTTAATAATTCCCCTTCTTGCCGAACTGTGGCCTTCAGCTGTAACACACAAGCCTCCTAAGAGCACCACTCCTGAAATTTACGTTGCTTGGGGGGGTGAGAGGAGGGAGGGGAGGAGCACAGCATGCACTGCTACGCCAGCAGAATGCAGTTTGTCTCTTCGCTCAGACTAAATATATCATTTTAGTGCTTCCCCTAACAACGCATCGGTCAAAAGGAGCCCAGTGCAGCTTCACCTAAAGGCATTTGATGATGGCTGCGATTGCGCACGTCGGACCGCGTGTCGTATGCTGTGCAGCCGCTAGCAGAATTGCTCTGTTTAGATGTTCGGAGAGGCTTCCATGCAGAGTCTTTGTTTTGGGCTTTGTATGTGTATGGCTTCTGTGACTATGTTGTGCATTCGGCATCGAGAAGCGTATACTGGGTTCTTGAGCCGTTTTTGCTTCGAGTGCCTTCTAGAAAACTGCGGCTGTGCGTACATCTATAGAAGCATCTGTATGCGTATACCTGCATGTACGGCTTTATCATCCACAGTTGGGGGCATATGTGTGTGTAGCTTTCTAAACAAGAAGCTTCTGTGAAGGCAGCGTGCAGTTTTTCTGAAGGGTTCATGGAAGGAGGCGCCAGCTTGGACCCTCTCCCTCCGTCCTGCATGCTGCAGTCGAATACATGCGAACGGTCAACGACCTCATGGTGCCTTGTGTGAGAAGGACACTGCTTTCTTCTACCTTCTCCTAGCAGTGTCGGCTCGACGCTGTCTGAGCTGTTTTTCTTGGAAAATGTGCTGCGTGTTTGTCTGCTGTATGCGCAGATCAAGCAGCTAGAGACGGCGCATCGGTGCAGCAGCGAGGAACAGCAGCAGCAGCATCAGCTGGAGGAGCTGCGTGCGCTGAAGCAAGCCAATCGATCTCTTCTTACCAAAATCAAGCAGCAGCAGGAGGAGCGGCAGGAGACCCTGCGCCAGCTGCTCCAGCAGCTGCAGGAACTGCAGCAGCAGCAAGTGCAGCAGGAGCAGCAGCTGGAAAAGCGCGTACAGGAAACGGCCGCTGCAGAGGCTCAGCTGGAGCAGCAGCAGCAGACTGCTGCAGCTCAGCAGGAACTGCTACAGCAGCGAATAGAGCAGCAGCAGCAACTGAGGGCTGCCCTTGCCGCAACCACCAAAGCTACGGACGACCTAAAAACTGAAAAAGCCCGTGCTGCAGAAGACAGGGAACACTACGAGATGCAGCTGCAGCAGCTGCAGCAAGTGCAGCAAAAAACGGCAGCAGCGGCAGCAGAGGCCAGCAAAGAACAACAGGATGCGCTTCGCAAGGTCGAGGCGCTCT
>NW_020312619.1:0-1654 GCF_002999335.1 Cyclospora cayetanensis | reverse complement strand
TCTGACCAGAAGAGCTCCGCATTGAGCCACTCCGACTGTGTGTGGCGCCGTCGACAAAAATAGACTGTCCGCATATCCGCCCCCTATTTTGACCAGATTAATTGATTCCCTTGGCATGAAGTAAAATGTGTGTGGGTTAATTATGTAAGCCAACAGTCGATTGCACACTCATACAAACATCGAGGAGAAGCATGGAAACGCGTCTTTTTGAAAGAATGCTTACTTGAAGGTTGAAGATGTCGGGGCTCGCCGGTACACCAGATGAGAACCTTTGCTATCAAGGATTGCGCGGCTCTCTATGGCACCTAATTCCTGGTTCATACAGTGCATGCAGGTATACGGTGTCGGTCTGTTGCTTGATCTGTGTAACACTAATACTGGAAATTACTCTTCTAGAGCAGGAATTTATGCGCTTGATTGCGTGATGGCCTCTTACCCATAAACACCTCCCAAAGGAGAACTCGCATAGGTTTTCAAATAGATACAGGTCGGCTATATATTTGTGGAAGGCTGCGATGTTTGCAATTGATGGTGGTCTTACGTAAGATACCTGTAGCACGCCCATGAGCCCTAGGCACCTAAACGTGCTGCTGAGGAGTCTCCACACAAAGACGCATAGCACGTTCTCGTGAAGGGCAAAGCTTTAGGGTTGACGTATGAGGGAAGCGCTGCATGTCAGTAGTAGTTCCATAGGCACCTCCCTAGAATTCTTCAAAGTCACCTAGTGAAAATCTTGAAACGACGCCCAAAGCCTAGGCTTCGTGGTCTCCCGGTTCCGTAACATGGAATGCTGCAGCCTGGAACAGAAGGCATCATATCAAAAGGGGTTCACACATTGCATCTTCTACCCCGTGATTCAACAGTACCTGGAAATTGACTTTGATCGTCAGTGGTTCTGGTCGGCAAAACAAAACGTTTAAGATCTTTACCGAGCTGCGTACGCATCGAAAAAATGTCGGTCTCTTTCAGACAACTTTTGGGCATAGAAGCGCGCTACCATAGACGCCTGATTGATTTTGTGACTTGGTACAAAGCGCTTTAGCAGCCGACAGCTCTGCGTACTCTCAATAGCAACCTCACACAGGCTTTGCATTTGTTCTTTGACTCCACCAGGCTTCACTCCCGCCATTGCTGTTGTACACCTCTACGAAGCTTGCCTCGCAAATCGCTGACAGTGAATGGATCTTGACACTACAAATTCTATAGGTCTATCAGACTGCAGCCAACTTACGCTCGGCGCGTACTGGTCTGTCAGCAATTCGTCAAATCTCAATTCTTCAAGCGAGTACGTCTACTATGACAATAGGAGCTGTGTCGTAACTAAAGGCCGCATGCCCAATCGACACTGCCTCCGCTGTGAGCAATGTGGTCGGTATTTGACACTTTCGGAGGCGGAGTGAACACCAACCTGATAGTGCCTACCTCTAAGCTGCAAAACGCAGGGTTGCTGAGTGTTCTTGATACGACGGCGCGTAGCAGATTTTCGTTTCGTGCTTAGCTGTATTTGTTGAATCTCATAGACTTACCCCATGCAAGCTGTAGAGCAGCTGCTGCCAGTGCAATTTCTCTCAAATTTCTTATAAATCACTGTTACTTATGCTTCCTGAATACACCCCGTCCTATGTCTGGCATACCCTACCAACCCAGCACTAGA
>NW_020312618.1:0-1655 GCF_002999335.1 Cyclospora cayetanensis | reverse complement strand
TCTGACCAGAAGAGCTCCGCATTGAGCCACTCCGACTGTGTGTGGCGCCGTCGACAAAAATAGACTGTCCGCATATCCGCCCCCTATTTTGACCAGATTAATTGATTCCCTTGGCATGAAGTAAAATATGTGTGGGTTAATTATGTAAGCCAACAGTCGATCGCACACTCATACAAACATCGAGGAGAAGCATGGAAACGGGTCTTTTTGAAAGAATGCTTACTTGAAGGTTGAATATGTCGGGGCTCGCCGGCACACCAGATGAGAACCTTTGCTATCAAGGATTGCGCGGCTCTCTGTGGCACCTGATTTCTGGTTCATACAGTGCATGCAGGTATATGGTGTCGGTCTGTTGCTTGATCTGTGTAACACTAATACTGGAAATTATTCTTCTAGAGCAGGAATTTATGCGCTTGATTGCGTGATGGCCTCTTACCCATAAACACCTCCCGAAGGAGAACTCGCATAGGTTTTCAAATAGATACAGGTTGGCTATATATTTGTGGAAGGCTGCAATGTTTGCAATTGATGGTGGTCTTACGTAAGATACCTGTAGCACGCCCATGAGCCCTAGGCACCTAAACGTGCTGCTGAGGAGTCTCCACACAAAGACGCATAGCACGTTCTCGTGAAGGGCAAAGCTTTAGGGTTGACGTATGAGGGAAGCACTGCATGTCAGTAGTAGTTCCATAGGCACCTCCCTGGAATTCTTCAAAGTCACCTGGTGAAAATCTTGAAACGACGCCCAAAGCCTAGGCTTCGTGGTCTCCCGGTTCCGTAACATGGAATGCTGCAGCCTGGAACAGAAGGCATCATAGCAAAAGGGGTTCACACATTGCATCTTCTACCCCGTGATTCAACAGTACCTGGAAATTGACTTTGATCGTCAGTGGTTCTGGTCGGCAAAACAAAACGTTTAAGATCTTTACCTAGCTGCGTACGCACCGAAAAAAATTTCGGTCTCTTTCAGACAACTTTTGGGCATAGAAGCGCGCTACCATAGACGCCTGATTGATTTTGTGACTTGGTACAAAGCGCTTTAGCAGCCGACAGCTCTGCGTACTCTCAATAGCAACCTCACACAGGCTTTGCATTTGTTCTTTGACTCCACCAGGCTTCACTCCCGCCATTGCTGTTGTACACCTCTACGAAGCTTGCCTCGCAAATTGCTGACAGTGAATGGATCTTGACACTGCAAATTCTATAGGTCTATCAGACTGCAGCCAACTTACGCTCGGCGCGTACTGGTCTGTCAGCAATTCATCAAATCTCAATTCTTCAAGCGAGTACGTCTACTATGACAATAGGAGCTGTGTCGTAACTAAAGGCCGCATGCCCGATCGACTCTGCCTCCGCTGTGAGCAATGTGGTCGGTATTTGACACTTTCGGAGGCGGAGTGAACACCAACCTGATAGTGCCTACCTCTAAGCTGCAAAACGCAGGGTTGCTGAGTGTTTTTGATACGACGGCGCGTAGCAGATTTTCGTTTCGTGCTTAGCTGTATTTGTTGAATCTCATAGACTTCCTCCATGCAAGCTGTAGAGCAGCTGCTGCCAGTGCAATTTCTCTCAAATTTCTTATAAATCACTGTTACTTATGCTTCCTGAATACACCCCGTCCTATGTCTGGCATACCCTACCAACCCAGCACTAGA
>NW_020312617.1:0-1670 GCF_002999335.1 Cyclospora cayetanensis | reverse complement strand
AGAATGGTATGGCTTCAGCTGCTGACGATTTGGATATGACAGTGCATAATCCCGTGCTGCGGGGCGCGTGCTATGCCACCAGAGGGACTGTGAGAGTCTCGCACTTTTGTATAAAAAAAAGGTGTAAGAAGTGACCAGTTCCTTTGTGCTTTCCCGGTGTTGGTGCCGAAAATGATGGAAGGTGGCCGGTGCGTTAACTTCAGGCTGCTGAGAGAGGTAACCATGATGCATACGTTCCCGATGCTGCGTGTTGGCTATTCGCTTGACAGACTACAAGGATCAACAGACTACTAAGCGCTTGGCCTTACAGGTGCTTTCGTGCAAATCCTCTTCCCCCCAGATATCAGGTACAACACGGCGTTCTACACTTACATTCGCAAGCACGAGTAGACCTGCGTGCTACTTCAACTTGTTAATGTCCTAGCTGAGCCACAACAGCAAGTTAAGCAGGAGTTTTATGAGCCCATTAGAGAGGACTGTATGGCTGTCTACGTGAGAGAGGTCTTAGTATTCAGCTGAAAAGTTCACGAGCACCTACGGCACTGACAGCGTGCGCTGCAGTTGTTGGGGGCTCAGTAGTGTACGTGAAGGCACGCATTTGCTCGGTTGTCGCAAGAACATTTGTGTTTATGAGATTTCGTATTTTAACAGCAAGAATAAATTCAAATAAGGCAAAAATAAGGCGATCAAGCGCGGCCTGTACCTTTAGGCACGTGTAAGGACAGTGAGAAGTTCTGCGTGCTTGCACCTTGGAACCAAAAATTTTCCTGGACTTGCTCAGGTTGCTACGTTCTTTGACCGGTCTGCTCGAGGAAAAACTGTAGCCGAAGACCTGAAGAGAAGAGGCAGCTCAGCAGCAAGGACGCCTTTTAGCCACTATACAACTCCGGTACTAGCCCTGTCCGATTGAAAGCGCCATCTCTTCGTAGCAACCGATCGGAGTGACATTACCACTAGTGCGGCTTTTTTGCAACAGGTTACTAGTTCTCCAAAACACCAAACTATTGCTTTTACTTTCATCGCTTCAAAGTAACAGAGTAGGGGTATCCAATGAGGCAAGTGGAACTTCACGCCCTGTGTTGGGGTAAAAAAAGTGCCAGCACTAATTAAATTGACCTCATGTTATTGTCCGGACGGGCATCACTCTTCAGTATACCTCACGAAAATTTTTCAGGAGTTGGATGACCCTAGAGGTCTTCGCTGGCCTCGTCCCCTGCACTGCGACATTAGAGTTAAGTATTTTGTGGCCATCACCAACGTGGTCGCCGCCACGCACCGGGGATGCCCCATCGATTCACTATAATGCTGGGCAGCTGCTCTTCTTTGGGTTGCTCAACAGTTCTGCCCAGATGGCGTGCAGTCTTATGCTCTTTATTGCCATCCATCCTCTTCCCTTGCCAAAATCCAGGATGGCAAACGGGAGAAGCACTACCACGTTAAAGATGGCCTGCTGTGGTTGAAAGCAACGCGCGGATTCCGTCCTTTTGGCATGTCAGCTTTGCTTTGCACTCTTGTTTCGCGCAAATTACGCTACCAGGTGTCTTTGGAGCCATAGAGAGAAACATAGTACTGTGAAAAGCTCTCACAGTCCTGGTGGCATAGCACGCGCCCCGCAGCACGGGATTATGCACTCTCATAACCAAATTGTCAGCAGCTGAAGCCATACCTTC
>NW_020312616.1:0-1670 GCF_002999335.1 Cyclospora cayetanensis | reverse complement strand
AAGTTCCCCATACGGAGCCCTCTGCAACCGAAATTTGCATGCAATGTTTCATGATTCCAGACCCCAAATTCCTTTGCTTGCAGAATAATGCGACTGACAGGTGCAAGTTCTGGCTCTGGTGAGGAACCTATGGGCAAATACATTCTCTACATACTCAGTAGTCTGAGTGCAACAATACGTGCTCTGGACTGCAGTGAGCACACCAACCCAAGGATGCGACCCCGTTGTGACAGGCTCAAGGAGTACCCTCTCTCCCTTCGTTTGTTTATTCGCTTTCAGATCGGCACTTGCCAATTCCACGCATTTCATCATCAGCGTACTGCAGGTGTAAGGGAAGGAAACACTGCTCTTACTGTGCATGCCTGGGAGTCTCGATCAGGAGAGTGACCACCTTCAGCAAGTCTTCGGCTCATTCGGGCTTTAGATGTTCCTAAAACTATTCTGTGGCATTGGAATAAAAGGAAGGAAACGATGGTCACCGTCACCACGGCCAAACCTCCAATGACTCGCCGCCGCCAGGCTTTGCTGCTCCCGGGGCTCCTGCGCAGTTCGGGGGAGTTTATCGGAGCCACAGCTGCATCATTGTTTCGGTGAGAGCCGTCATCATTAAGTGGTATCCCTTCACTGGCATGTTGGTTTTCGGCTGGGTTTGGATAATCATCATAGAGGACGGATCCACATGTAGTCCAAAAGACAAGGAGAGTTCCAGCAAGAAGATGCTTAATCATTGTAGCGATTGTTTTGGATCCAATAATAAATGCACCCAATAAGCGACCTTTGCAGTGCCAGGCGCCGACTTTCAGGCACCGTTGGACAGGTCAGAAATTACCGCTCTTGGCTCAGCAACACGTTTTATTGAGAAACCCAGAAGCCTTGCCGATTTTAAAGTGCACACCATGTGTCAATTCACAGCTTATTGTCTGGAATACATCTCAGCTAGAAAAGAAAATGACCCCAACGTGGTTATGGACCTAACAGCCGGCGAAGGGGGCTGCAGTACGTCGGGACCCTCAAACATTGAGCTTGTTGGATGCTTTGCAAAGTTTTCCAGTTACACAAAAAGTATCATCACTGAACGTTGGATCTATTATACTAGTTCATATTTTCATGTAGAGAAGAATGCTGTGTGCTGTGCATAATGGCACCGATGCAATATCTAGTGGAGACCAGTCCAAGCAACCACCGACTAAAACGGACAGAAGAGGCGCTAAGAGGGTCCTAACTGCATATGCTCCACTTCTGTCTGCAAGTAAAGTTTTCTTCAAGATATATGAAATAACTTGAGCATGCAAAACGTTTCCCTGGGATCAAAGTTGACCGGAAAGAGCTGTTCTTTCTCGCTTTAGGGGCTAAAAGATCACTCCAATGCCTTCGGCTACCCTAGTAATATTTAGCTGAGGCAGTAACGAGCTAACTAGTTATTCAGCATGCTCGTATGTCATTCATTTTCAACTACTGCAAGATCGATATACAGTGCCACAATTCTCTCCCATTGGGAGCCGACGGGAATGTACACGCTGTCAACGTCTGGAATGCGTTGGACGTACAGCAACGCACACCCTAGCTATCCTTCTCCCCTCATGTCAAAAACTCTAATGGGAGTGGCCGCAGGAAAGAAGGATCTCGTTCGAGGAATACTCAAGATCCTATGATTGCTTTTAAGTGGGGAG
>NW_020312615.1:0-1671 GCF_002999335.1 Cyclospora cayetanensis | reverse complement strand
AGCGGCCGCCGCTGCAGAGAAGGAGCTCAAGAAGACTCAGCACGCTGCGGCAGCGTACAAAACTGAGGCAGAGGACCTGCACAAGCAGCTCATGGACACCAATAACAAGCTCAAACAGGTAATTAAAAATGCCTGCGTAGCACTGCTAGCCGTCTCGCTAAGTATTTCTGGCTTCTTTCAAAAGGTCTTGATATGCAGTCTGGGCTGCTTTTTTCGGCGGCTCGTGCCTTAGGAAAACAAAGAACTTGCAGACCGCACCAAGGAGCTGAACGAGCGCAATCGCAGCCTTAACAAGAAGCGGCAGGATCTCTCTGAGCAGGCAAGACGCCTTTTAATAATTCCCCTTCTTGCCGAACTGTGGCCTTCAGCTGTAATACACAAGCCTCCTAAGAGCACCACTCCTGAAATTTACGTTGCTTCGGGGGGTGGGAGGAGGGAGGGAAGGAGCACGGCATGCACTGCTACGCCAGCAGAATACAGTTCTTTCTTCGCTCAGACTAAATATATCGTTTCTAGTGCTTCTCCTAATAAAGCATCGGTCAGAAGCAGCCCAGTGCAGCTTCACCTAACGGCATTTGATGATGGCTGCGATTGCGCACGTCGGACCGCGTGTCGTATGCTGTGCAGCCGCTAGCAGAACTGCTCTGTTTAGACGTTCGGAGAGGCTTCCATGCAGAGTCTTTGTTTTGGGCTTTGTATGTGTATGGCTTCTATGACTATGTTGTGCATTCGGCATCGAGAAGCGTATACTGGGTTCTTGAGCCGTTTTTGCTTCGAGTGCCTTCTAGAAAACTGCGGCCGTGCATACATCTATGGAAGCATCTGTATGCGTATACCTGCATGTACGGCTTTATCACTCACAGTTAGGGGCATACGTGTGTATAGCATTCTAAACAAGAAGCTGCTGTGAAGGCAGCGTGCATTTTTCTGAAGGGTTCATGGAAGGAGGCGCCGGCTTGGACCCTCTCCCTCCGTCCTGCATGCTGCAGTCGAATACATGCGAACGGTCGAAGACCTGATGGTGCCTTGTGTGGGCGGGACGCTGCTTTCTTCTACCTTCTCCTAGCATGATCGGCTCGATGCCGTCTGAGCTGCTTCTCCTGGGAAACGTGCTGTGTCTGTGCCTGCTGTATGCGCAGATCAAGCAGCTAGAGACGGCGCATCGGCGCAGCAGCGAGGAGCAGCAGCAGCAGCAGCAGCAAGCGCAGCAGCAGCTGGAGGAGCTGCGTGCGTTGAAGCAAGCCAATCGATCTCTTCTTACCAAAAGCAAGCAGCAGCAGGAGGAGCGGCAGGAGACCCTGCGCCAGCTGCGCCAGCAGCTGCAGGAACTGCAGCAGCAGCAAGTGCAGCAGGAGCAGCAGCTGGAAAAGCGCATTCAGGAAACGGCCGCTGCAGAGGCTCAGCTGGAGCAGCAGCAGCAGACTGCTGCAGCTCAGCAGGAACTGCTACAGCAGCGAATAGAGCAGCAGCAGCAGCAACTGAGGGCTGCCCTTGCCGCAACCACCAAAGCTACGGACGACCTAAAAACTGAAAAAGCCCGTGCCGCAGAAGACAGGGAACACTACGAGATGCAGCTGCAGCAGCTGCAGCAAGTGCAGCAAAAAACGGCAGCAGCGGCAGCAGAGGCCAGCAAAGAACAACAGGATGCGCTTCGCAAGGTCGAGGCGCTCT
>NW_020312614.1:0-1676 GCF_002999335.1 Cyclospora cayetanensis | reverse complement strand
GTGACCAGGATTGATTCTTGATGCCGTATGGGGCAGCCTCTGCAGACACAAATGCAGACTCTTTCAGGTGCTTCAAGTGACATAATTCACATTCCTGCTCCAAACAGTACACTTGAGTTCATGCTACCCACTGTGAAAGTAGCATGGTTAATACGGACATATTCATGAATCTTTCATGTTTGCCTGTCTAAGCGCAGCTCACCTCCGCAGTCGTCGATTAGACAGGGCAAAACATCTGGGTCTTCTTTCCACTTTCTGTCCACAAAATTGATCGAAGGCGCAAGTTCCTATGTACTACGCCATTCCTCAGCGCCGGAGAAGAAGCCTCATGGACGCACTACTTTGTGAAGCGAGCGGTCAATGTTACACCCTGTTCCCAGGGGCATAACGCCGCGCAGCTGAAGGAACGGCGGAACGCAGAAGACACCTCTCGTGAATGTTCTTTACACAGCAATTTCGCATAACCATTTATGTTTCAGAAGCAGTAATTATTAAAAGGATGAAATGTTCTGCAGGATGTGACTGGCTGGCTGGCCCTTGAGAACAGTCAAACGTAGGTGGTAAGCATGGTGGTGCAAGCTCATATAGGTCCGTGTTTGGGACCCTCAGATACATGATTCTCTGGTGTACCGGCCACTTTTTAGAGTAAGAAGAAACTCAGCCTCTAGGGGTACGCTTTTGTGGCTGTTTGAGCTCGTGGCATTTCCTGGGAGCACTAATTAGTGGCCTTTCTTTCACAGCGCACTAGGGAACCCACATAACAAAGCCTCTGGTGCAATTTTACGATATGCCATAAATAGCTTTCGAATACGTACAGAAAATACGTAGCTAGATAGCGCCACCCTGATGCTAGTCCCATTATGGGGTTGCCGTAATAACGTTTTGCGTACCCCTGGGTAAGCAGCCCGTAGTGTATAATTCTACCAGTTTCCCTCCCATCCATGCATTTGCACCCAGGTTCTTTACTGGAGTGTGAGTGTATTCCTGCCACCAAATATAATTTGCTCTCGAACATCGTTAGCAGTTAGTGTTTGACGCAAAGGCGGAAGCATGTATCCATATAATATCGCGTCACAAAGGCAGTACGATGTTTATTACACAACAACGTGTTGTTTGAGATTGTCAACAGCAAGAAACATTGCTCTTTAGTTGTCAGCAGCCTCTGCTATGTTTGACCGTTTACCGTCACACAACAAAAGGCGAACTATTTGGTAGAAATATATCCAACTTTTGTCTTAATATATTAGAACTTAGAGTTCACAACATGCGGCATTCTAGGGGCAATCTGGACTGTGTTGTCTGCTCGGCACCGGCGGGAGCATCGGTTGAACAATCTGCTTTTGCCCTGAAAATTAAGTATTCTTGGCAAAAAAAGTGTATATTCGCTGCTCATAAAAAACTTTACATGCTGAATTTCCGATACTTGCGACCAGGGAAAGGGATGAAACCAACGCCCTCATGTTGCATTATGAAATGTATGCTGCAGCCACTAGCCGCGTAGTCCTCTGTTGTTGAATGCAGAGCGAGTGCTGCATGTAGTAGTTGAATCGCTTACCAGAACGACGAGTAACGCATAGGCATCGGCAAACGCTTTGCAGCTCTCATCCTAAATAGCTTTTGTGCTGAGTCACCGTGTGAGGTTATACAGAAAGAGTCACCGTGTGACTGGAAGGAAA
>NW_020312613.1:112500-219216 GCF_002999335.1 Cyclospora cayetanensis | reverse complement strand
TTTTCTCACACGAGTTCGAGGCCTCGCGGTGCTCGGCTTCGGGGCCTACGCGAAGAGACATTCCTCCTGTATGCCAAACCAGAGCCCTAAAGCGCAAACTGCAAGCCTTCTTCGTTCACGCTGGCAGAATCGCCTCCCTAGAATCATGCACAGAAATCGGGGATGCTCAGGCAAAAGAAGCAGCAGGCTAAAATTTAGCGAGATGGCTGATTTATCTGGTGAACACTTGACAGAACACGCACCGAAGTCTGCAATTTCAGCTGTTGGATCAGAACACAATCTGTTGGAGTTCGCCTCGGTCCGATATGCAGTAAGGCGCCTAAGAGAGACGCCGGTGTAGCTCGAAAGAAGGCCCGTCTCCCCGCTTCCCCTTCGAATTTACTTAAAACGGTCTTACCCCTGTTGCTGAAAGGCACTTCATTTCATGGATGCCACCCAGCGAAAATGAGAAAGCGCCTGCAGCCCGCTGGGGTGACCAGGGCCCCTCGCTGGCAAACCTGGTTGCATCCCAGCGCCTTTACATACAGCAAAATGCGGTATCTCGTCGTTAAAATATAATTACCCAGGCAAGTTTCTAAGCAGAAACCGTCAGTAAAGGCTGCAGGAAAAAGCGACAACGGCAGGATTCGAACCTACGCGGGCAGAACCCAATGCCTTAGCAGGGCACCGCCTTAACCACTCGGCCACGTTGCCTGGCGGAGGCGCTGCGCATTTTTGAGTCTTAGTTACAATTTCAGTAGTGGTTTTATGTAGTGGTTTGTGCCGCATTGAACATAGCACTGAGCTGCTATAAATCCTTGACATTGCCCCTCGCTATTGCTGTTCTCAACAGAACCTACAGCGAGAGCAATAAAGATTACACCATTGGCGCGTCGTCCGTGGTGTCGAGTGTCTGGCACAAGGAGAAATTTGATACCCTGTGGATGATACGCCTTCTTCCCATGGGGTCATCTCGCTTTATTTTACTTTTTATGCTAGCACAAGTCCGTGGTATGCAACAAATGGCGGACCTGATGGAGCGCACGATTTGGCGCTTGACAGTGTGACGAAAAAGCAAGGATAAAGGCCTCTGTTGTGGCGTGAATTCTTTGAGTTTTAGTGTAAAAGCCCATGTCAACCCTTATTCTGTGTGACGATCCATCTAAGGCCTCCATATAGAGGGATATAGCTTTACGCTCAACGCAAACATAGAACGAGCTTAGTGAGTGTCTTTCTTCAAAACCTCCTCTTTCCCCTGCCCATGCCCCTCAAGGCTCCCAACATGAGGAGAGAGGGACAGCTGAGTTGCGCGGAGCTGCACGCTCTAGGCCCTCTGTACACTCACAGTTTGTTGCACCTAGCATTTAGAGAGCACGCACACAATCTTGCATCAAATTCTTGCATCGAGCTAAAGCTGACCTACAATATATAGCAAATGTTAGCAGACAAACCAGCTAGTCACTTTACTACTAAGTCTCGGCAGTACAAAACTACTGTAGGTGAAAGTGTTTATGTTTACTTGGCCTTTTACATTCTCGTTATCCTCAGAGTACACAAATACCTCTCCCTCGCGCCCGACTGTGGATTGTCTATGATAAAATGGCACCTTCTCTGTGAGTCCGGCGTATCGAGGTCTTAGCAACAGCCTTGCAGTAGTAGCTGTGCAAACCAGCAAGGAAACGCTGTCGGGCAGGCGGAGCCTGCCCATGCAGAGGCAGTGGCAGCAAATACTGAAGCCCGCTGCGCGAGCTAACACCTGCATCCGCCGGAGCGGCTTGTTCACTTTAGCGAATACTGAATTTGTTGTCCTCTTATACGGGGGAGAGCGTAGAATGGTGTGACCTTATTGCAGGGCATCTCTATGCAGGGGAACTAAAGCCCGACTCGCTGAGTCTAAACCTATTCCTATGGTGTCCATATGGAGGGCCACAGACACCATCATCTGTCCTAGCTTGAAAGAAAGCAATGCACTGCACCACTAAAAGACTCTCTCTCCCATGTGCTTGCAGGCACGGACCAAGCTGCACTCACACGCGTACCACTACGCCCGTTATATTTAGCGATGAACTAGTACAGAATTGACCAGCTAATTTGTCTGCTCGCAACCAGCTTTCATGGCAGAGTAGCATGAGCTTCATACGAGAAAACGCAATGATGTTTGCTCCTCCGCTAAATGCTATGTGGAACCAGCTGTGAATGCTCGGAAGCTTTAGAGAGTGCAGCCAAGCGCATCTGTGCTGCTGCTCTTCCATCATGTTGAGATCTGTGAGAGGTGCGCGCAGGGGGAGCAACGGAGTTCTTTTGATAGATTCTGAATGCCTTTGAATCAAGCTTGTGCTGAGCGTAGTGCTAAGTGTCTACTAACGTAGATCGTCAATGGAGCTTTACAGCTGGTAGCACCGCATGGTTTGAAGCAAGTTCCACGGTTCATCCACTGGCTGTTGCGTAATGAATGGCCGGTTCTTCTGTGAAAGTTGGCAAGTTTTGATCAAGTGGCTTGGTGAACCAATAATTCTATCTTCTCTGGCAATTACCTGGAAATAGACCCCCCCTCACAGTGGAGGGTGACAATGGCACACGCCTGTTGGGATCGCAGAGGCCGGCCTGCCAGCTGGTATGAACGCAGGAGATCCCCAGCCGGAATATTGGCATGACTTGTCAGCAGATACTATGTATATGAATGCGTGAATGAGATAGTGCCAACCATAAATTATGCAGGTCGTAAGGATGGCAAGTACTCGAAGAGTTCATCAGCCATCTGGAAATATACCTCGCGGTGTACTTCCGAAACGAAGACAAAGGAGCGCTCCCTGTGGCATGTATTATTGGCACAAAGGGCACTTGAGGGTCGTAGTATTCATGCAGAGCAATCCATGTGTCTGCAGGGACTACTACAATTTCGGCCTTTTACCAGGTCTGTTTCATCGACTTCTACCAAAGTCAGCAGATTAACAAGCATTGGGAGAATCGAAGAAGCTAAAGCATAGGAAGCTGTCAATAGGTGCGTATATTGAGGAGCATTAAACGTTGGTTTGCAAAAGTCCCTACGCAGAGAAATGGAAGAGCCAAATCGCGGTTTAGAATTCATACAGTGGGAGGCTGTGTCCTTAACCGGCCCATGCCTACACCCTGGGGATAACGAGAACACAACGCCAGACATAGCTCGCCTTCTGAGCATGTAGGGGGCCTCCCAACACCGCTCTTTCTTCCATAGTGAAGGATTGATCACAGAATCCGGAACTGCAAGCGCGTAAAAAAGCTACAGGAATCGAAATTTGATACAAAGTAAAGTTGAAATCCGAGGGGAAGGCTTAAAAGTACGTTCGGACGTTTGACTCAATAGCGCAGTCCCTACGGCTCAGGTTTGCTGACGAGGGGCGAGATGCAAGGCCCCGACGCCCCAGAGCTTTCTTTTGTGGAGGGCAAACGCTGCTGTTGGGGACGACTCACAATCCATAGAAAGTGCGTACACAATATGTCCTTAACACCCTTGCATCCGCTACTGCTGTCAAAATCCGCAGTGGCAAAGGGAAGAAACATTACCACGACGAGGTTGCCTTGCTTTGAAAACATCTGGGATCTCGGTCGTTCGTACATTGCGACTGCGCTTCGCAGCATCGTCTTCTTCAATCCAGTTGATCATGCTATCTCAAGTCACGGTGGGATTCACATCATCGAAGTGGAAAAGCTCTCACGATCCGTCTGGTGGCCGGGGACGCGTCCTGTGGCAGAGGAGTACGCATTGTGATACCCAGATTGTCAGCAGCTAATGCGGCACGTTTCTCGTGACTCCGGGCTTTGCAAAGCCTTCCAATTATTGCAAGCACTCAAACTTATTTGACTATGGACTGTAGTGGACTGTAGTGTTGGAGTACCAGAGCTAAATGGGTAGGATAGCATACACGTCTTTGCATACACTCAGCAAGTCTGCCCATTTTATCCCTTTATCCAGCTCGTTTACGGCTGGATCACTCCTTAACTCATACCTGGAAGCTTCACGGAACGCCCAGGAGTATTACCTTAGATAGAATCAGAAATTCGTTTGTGTCTCCTGGCGCACCCTTCTGGCACACAAACTCATTGACCATTATATTACCTCCGCAAACCGCTTAAAGGCAACTGAGCGGAGCGCACCAATCGCACTGTTCTGCGGTATTTGCAACTCTGTGCTAAACAATTCCAACTGTTTGGTTTGAATTTCTTCCTTTTGCTGCATACTCTTCTAGAATAACAGTAGACTCGCCTACCCGTTGCTGTCCCGCATTCCTGGTCTACACTCAGAGACACCCTTCCACTTCGGGACTGAACCTTTAATCTGGGGTCAGGAGCCACCCTTACAGCGGAGGAATTGACGGAAGCGCTGGCTAATGCACGTGAATGCGCGCGCGTGGCTTGAGGGAGACAAGAACAAAGTTATGCTCCGAACCGTTGGACTACGTATTTCAAGCCTGGAGATTTGCTTTGGGTGAACCCGCAGGCTCTACGAGATGTACCAGCGGGGGCCACGACAACGAAGTTTGCGGCCAGGTAATTAAGGCCATATGCTATCCTGTCAGGACTTATTGCTTAGCGTTACTCTATCGATTTTCTTGAAAGTTTGAGCTGCCAC
This sequence comes from Cyclospora cayetanensis, assembly GCF_002999335.1. Taxonomy (NCBI): domain Eukaryota; phylum Apicomplexa; class Conoidasida; order Eucoccidiorida; family Eimeriidae; genus Cyclospora; species Cyclospora cayetanensis. The sequence goes on along the minus strand of NW_020312613.1, from coordinate 214,628 downwards.
AGATATGTCAAACGGCTTCCTATATTCGCTGTGAGAGTCTACACATTGCAGGCTTAGGATTGACAGGGAGCCATAGAGTGTTGAATTCTGGCTCTGCGAAGCGGCAAAGAAGCCCTAGGTGGATTTTTTGGATGAAGTGGGTTGTTGCAAGCCAGAATTGGTGGCTGATGGAGCGAATTGGGGGATTTGCTGCTGCAGGAGAATGGGGTGTCTGGTTCACAACGGCATTCGCCATGGACGGGTTTCTTCGCGCTCCCTCGTATTTGTTCTTCTCCAGGGCAGACTCTTTCTGGAATAGCTATCTTCTTGTGTGGTGATTACTTGAAAATTTGCTGGTCACTACTGTTAAGATGTACTCTACATTCATATTTGAACGTAGCCAATCAGGTATGTTGCCTGCATCCTTGCTTCTGCCTTCTTGGGGGCTTGGAAATGAACTATGCTGCATGCGCTGGCCGGTTATATTGGCATATAGAGACTGTTTTATAAGGTGCGGGTGCACTGCTGAAGCAATGCCGTTTTAGTGCTGTAATGATCAGTAAAATTCTTCAGTAGAGAGCCAGCAAGGAGCCAAGAATACTATCTGCATGCTCTCAGCGTAATTTACCTCTTTAGCTGCACGGCCAAGCCGCTCGCATAAGGGCGCTAGCTTATCTTGACTAGGCATTGAGTGAACTCACTCACCATGGATGAAGTGGCACTCTTGAGGAAAGCAAGAGCTGCGCATTCCTAGTGTTTTGCAGCACATTAGCCTCCACATCGTGCAGCTGTGACCACATGTACGCCTCCCATCTAGTCACGCACGGCATACATATGTTTTGTTCCTGGTGCATGGGTCCAACGTAGAAGCCACGGACCATGCTGATGCGACCCTTTTCCGACTCGAATTGGCATGTATGAGCCCTAGCCTTGCTAATCCTTGCACCCTGCCCCCGTCAGCATACCTGATCCGCGGGGACTGGACTATTGAGTCAAGTGGCAAACTGTGCTTCTGCGCCTTTTCCTCGGAAAACAAGTCCACTATACACCCAGTGTCGTTTGCTGTAGCCTTCTGTAGGGACACTGAACACCATGCTGAACCCAAACCCGATTCAGAGTCATTCAGCATTTATCAAAAAAGCTCCACCGTCCCTTTACGCGCACCTCTCACACTTCGCGAAATGATGGGAGAGCGACATCTGAGCTGCGCTTGGCTCCACTATGTAAACCCCCCTAGCGTTCGCAGCCGGTTCCACACAGCTTTTAGCGGAAGAGCACACAGCACTGCGCCTTTTCGTATTGAGCTCATGCTACTCTGCAGTAGGCGATGATTACGAGCAGACGAATTAGCTAGTCAATTCATCACCAAATTCATGGCTAAATGTAACGAGCCCAGTAGACAGTGACTGGATGTAGCCTGATAGCCCGTCAGAGCGAGCAGCTACTCGAGCACAGTTGTCCAGTCGTGCGCAAATCCCTGTTCCACACTGCTGTCCTGCCTGAATTGTTTTGAGTTTTGCCGCTCGGGGGTCAAACGAGGGGCACCGCTGCGTGGCAGGCGCCCCCCTGGTAATTCGCGGTGTGGATTTCGCGTGGCCTTTTCCGTTCCCCTCAGGCAGGCATTCTTTTGCGAATAGAGTATACTGCGGAGCGACGACTCAGGCCAGGGGTCGACTTTAGAGGGTTTTGTTCTGCGATCACGTCTCCCCCGAGGTTGGTGAGGGATGGCTGGTTGCGTGGTGCGTGGGCCAGAAGAAGAGGAATACGGAGTTTATAGAAGAGAGGTGACGCGCATGCAAGCTTTGGAGTGCTATTAGCATAGAAACAGGCGAATCGAAGTGAAAGCAGTCATCAGCGCATGAAGGCTGGAGGGACATTCTCGGAGCTCTAGGAGATACGGCATGGCCATGAAGGCGTAACAAACGCCTGGGTCTGCAATGCGTTCATGGCTTGGAAACCGGTTAGAAGGGCGAGTTGCAATTGCATTATCTGAGCCTATATTGTCTTTTCGGACTCTATTTATGAGAGCTGAGGGAACATCCGAGCGCAGCGGTGAGCACGCTTGGGCCTTTGCACTCGCTTTGCCTTCCCCCGAAGCCGCTCTCCATCAGGGTACTCTACTCCCTTGCCGAGCTTTTGTTTGCGCGTTCATGGCTTAGGATTTCGGCTTTCCAGGGGCGTCCTTGATTTTTTTTGTCGAACGAGATAGCGCCCATCATGTGCTCTGGGGATTTGGCAGCCTCGTGGCAAAACGCGCTGTTTTCTTTGATGTCCTTCCCTTCGCCATTATTCTTTGTGTTGCCCCTCACGCGGTACCGCCACTAAAGCAGCAACACCAGCCGCATTGAGCAGCGTTGGAAACATTCGCAAACCAGGACTGCAGCATGACCGACACAAAGCACGAACGAGCGACAGCAAGCGGCAACAGCAGCACTCCCACCACCCAAAGCACGTGTATGCATGCATGCAGCTTCGCTCGGCGTTTGGTAGACAGGCCGTAAACCTCGAGCCGTAGGGTGTTCCTCTCAGGAGCAGCGTCTGTGTGGCTGTGTGACTGTGCGCGTCTTCTCCGTGTGTACCTTTGGAGAGACCTTGTCGATCGGGTGCTGTAGACTGCCCGCTAGAGTGTATTTACAGCAGAGCAGCTTTTCACGCCTTGTGCAGAGCTCCGACTCGCCCGTAGCTAAGGCTTTCCTGGCCGGCTTGTCGCGCGTTGGACGTCTTTTGTCTGCCACTCCAAGCATCTTCAGCGGTGCAGGTTCCCAGAGCTCACCGTATCTCGCCGTGTCTCTGAAGGGTTGCTGGCGCGTAGGAAAGCCTTCAAGATGTTCGACATCTGGAGCATCTTTAAGGACAGTAGCAAGGGGGGTGAAGAGGGCAAGGGCGAAAGAGGGGGCGTTCCAGCCTCTGCCCAAGCACCAGTCACCACTTTTTTTGATGGGTTATTCAAACCACCTAGCCAGTCAGATCCGTCCTCGTGGAATGATTACACTACGGGTATGATGGCCTCTGACAAGATCCTTCGCATTTACTTCATCCGCCTTTGGTTCCAAGCCCGCGTCGTGTTGGTGTCTCTGGATTTCTTTCCCTTTGCCCTCCGACCCTCCTTCCTTACGCTTCCCTCGCCTGCCTAGATCTTGCCTGCCTGCTTTCTTCCAGCGAACGGCCTCCAGCCAGACCTGCACGCCGTCTGTTGCCAGGAGGCAGCTGTGTTGCATGTTTTTTGCATGTGGTGCGTGCTTTCCAGGGTACAGTCTGCCAGCCGAAGCCGCACAGCTGCTGCAGGCGAATGCAGACAGTGCGTCTGAAGCGCCTCTGGCTATCGAGAATGAGCGGCAGACGAGCAGCGGTGAGAAGAAGCCCCCTGAGGAGGACGTGGAGGCAGACGCATGGGCAGAGACGGAGAGCAGAAGAGGAGGAACAGCCAGAGAGACAGCTCCCGATGACTCAGCAAGCTCCCGCCTACCTGGCTGCAGCTCTGCGACGATGGGCAGCAACAGCGGCTTCAACGGCAGCAGCAGCAGCACCAGCAGAACGCCTCGAAAGGTCGCCGACATGCGGTACTATGATGCTCTAGACCTGAGCGCAGATGCCAGCGCCTCAGAAATTAGGAAGGCGTATTACAAGTTAGCCCTCAAGTGTCACCCCGATAAGAATCCAGGAGATCCAGAAGCTCACCAAAAGTTTCAGGCTATAGGTAGGACTCAGCGTGGAAGCATCGCTGCCTCTGAGCTCACGGAGATAGGGCATACTTGCGAGGCACTAGGGAGGTGGGTGGGAGGAAGTAAGCCTGTTGGCAGGGGGGTTAGCCTCTAGGGATTGACCTTTCTTGGTGGCTGTATGTGCTCGCGTGCAGGGGAGGCGTACCAAGTGTTGAACGATCCGAAGCGAAGGGCTGAGTATGACAAGTACGGAGTTTCAGCGACCAGAAATATGAGCTTCATCGATCCTGCTCTCTTCTTCATGATGCTCTTCGGATCTGAGCAGCTGGATCCTTACATTGGTAATATCCGGAGTGCCGAGCACCCAACACACACACACACACAGACACACACAGACACACACACACAGACACACACAGACACAGACACACACACACACACACACACACACACACAGACACACCACAAGCTGTTGATTCTTAGATATCTGAGACGCGACTGTGTCTCCCTTCTGCCCCTCTACACGAGTGGCTTCTTAAATACTTGGCTGGCCTCCCTACAGCCCTCCGCTGCGAGGCCTTTCGTCCGAATGCCAGCCTTGTACACTCCGTCACCCCTGTTAGGCGGCTGAGAGACTCGTTCTTGTTAGGCAGCTGACGCTTTAGAGCTTTCGCCACTCCCCTCTAATGCTTCACAGCGAACTACCAGCCTGAGGGCTAAGAAAAAAAGTCGAAACGCGCCGCTGCCCGCCCGTTGGCTGGAGGCTTTGGGGTTGGAGCCTTGTCTTTGTGAAGAGTCTGAGGCGCAGAGCATGCGGGTTTGTGCTCCAATCCAGGCAAGCTCAAGATGGCAAAGCTGCTGGAGGTGCTCACGCAAGACGACGTCCTTTCCGCCATGTCGGGGGTAAGTCAGTCTGGCCCCACCTTCAAACCTCAAGCCCTCGACTGTGGCGGCTTCCGAAAAGAGAAAGGGCAGTCGAGAGAGGTGCCCGCACGAAACCTGGTACTTGCCGCTTTGAAAGCTGCGTGTCTTGCGGCGTGGTTCTCCGAGCGGGCACCGTGTCTCCGCTCCCTAGGGTTGAAGTTCTGGGGGGCTTAAAAGTTGTCGAGAGAAAGTAGCGACTGCAGCGGCTGTCGGCACATGCGCGCTGGAGAGGCCTTCGGTTGTCGGGCGTATGGCGTTCAGGAGTCTCCCGCAGGTCCCTCGAAGGAGTCTCGCGAGGGTGTTTTGCATGCAATCGAAGAAGATCAGAGGAAGCGAGAAGTCGTCCTGGCCATCCAACTGCGCGATAGGATCCAGCCGTTTGTTGAAGGGCCGCAAGAGGCATGGAGAGAAGCCATGAAAGAAGAAGTGCAGCAGCTCTGCATGGTACAGTACTGGGCTGGAGGGTGTAGGTGGCTAGGGATTTCTGGGCTTGGCGTTTACTTGGGATTTCGACAGGTCTGCATTGCATGAAATTAGGTGAATTTGTATTGTCTGCGTGTTCAAAGGCTTCCTTTGGGGAGACGATCGTGGAGTCCTTAGGCTGGGCTTACGAGAATTTTTCCTCGGCGTATTTGGGAGAAGTCCAAACATACTGGGGATTAGGCGCAACCGTTGCCAACATACAAGCGACGGGTCGTGGCATTGGTGAGTTGGCTGCAAGTCACAAGAATGGAGTGAAACGCCGCCCTCCTGTTCTGGGGAGATTTGTCAATTAGGCATTACGGACTGGCGCTCATTCTTTTTCCGTCCTCGTTCCTACGCATGCTGTTGCTGCATGCGCGCTGTCCGTTTAGCTTGGGAAATCGATACCCTTTGCGTTGTGAGATCTGCGCCAGGCAATACGTTTGCGATGGCGAAATCGATGGTGCAAGCTGCAGTTGCGGCCACAGACATTCAAGCGCGCCATGAGCAGAAACTGAAGGAGGCAAAAGAGGCTTCGGAGAGTTTGCCAAACCGGCTAGATACTAAAGACGTGAGGCCTAACACTTCAATCCTGAGCCCCTGAACGTACATTGTGGAGGCTATACCTATGGCTGGCGGATCCGGGAACACGAACTGATCCGTCACCCAGACACGCACCATTGCCCTATACTTTCGCGTGCAGTATGCAGCAAACAGAGGGGCGAGACATAGAAGAAAGAAATTGTTTTGCGATATTGGTGTCCAGATTGACAGAGTTGGAGAGATCCTCCAAAGCGTTCTTTCCATAGTTGCATGTGATGTCGAAGATACTGCACGGAAGGCCGCAGAAAAGGTATGGGTTTTTGCTGCTTTGTTTTTACGATCGGTGATTGCTGTTACTGACGTCGAGGAGGAACACGTAGTTGTGTTGCTCAGGAATGATGTCCGGTTTAGTGGCATCCTCTCACTGCAAATTAGAATTTATCGTATCCTGTCTCTCGTTTCTTCTGTTCTATGTTTAGTTTTTCCTAGGCGCAGAGTGCCATTTCCGGTTTTTGAGGCTTGTGTGTTTGCATTTTGTGCGGCTCTTTTGGTCGATGCTTCTTCGCTCTCGTGCGGTGTCCCCGTCTTCTGTTTTGTGTACACTGCACGGTGTGCCTCTTTACGCAAGTGTTTCTCCTTCTGCAGGTGTGCCGCGATGAGTCAGTGTCTCTTGAGACCCGCGTAAAACGAGCGGAGGCTCTTCAGTGGCTAGGGAGCCAAATGACAGCAGCCGCTGCCAAAGCAAGAGAAGCGAAAAAGAACGAAAATTTCGATGTTTCACGGCATATGGAAGATGCTTTTATTAAGTGCGTCCGATGACTAAGGGCATTTGTTGTCTGCCTGGGGGCCCGCTCGTTCAAGAGATAAATACAGCATGAAGGTTTATGTGACGGTCCGATCGTATTCAGAGATGTTTAGGAAGTAGCAGTTATGGAATTGGCCTGGGTGGGCAGCACTAAGCGCAATCATGAGGATAGGACTCAGGGTTTGGGGTCTGTGTCTGCATTTAACTCGTCTTACAAAAATTTCTATGTTTCAGTAATCGAAACTCGGGTGGTGTGGGTCTCACGGCTAGGGTTTCAGATTTGCATGTGTCTGTTTCCTCAGGGCAACGAAAGCAGCGGATGAGAAGAACCGCTAAAGCGTATCGTAGGGCTGATGTGACTATATTGGGTCAAGCTGCATCCCTGTCAATGCAGGAAATACTTTGGGAGGAGTGTGGTTTCACGTTGGTCAAGGTGGCGGTGTTATAACAGTGTGCATGCCGGTCTCCCGTTTAGGGTCTACTGTTCTGGTTATTTTAGGTTCACTTTTCGTGTTTCTTGGGGTCATGCACTTTACGAAAAGCTATATGGTGATCCTCTTCATGGATCGATATCTGCATCGATAGATCTGGGCGCAAGAATAGTAGTACATCTTCCATACTATAGAGGATGCTGGCAGAACGTGTTTACATCGAGATGCATGGGCGCATTTAGGAGTACATGAGTATACGGGGTATATATGTGTGGATGCATCTGCCGCTTCGGTTTATTCAGCATGTATGTACCTATGCACAACCATGCGTAATCACTTGTATGTGCACATGTACATGAATATTCAGCTGCATTCTGCAAGTTCATATATATGCAGAGGTGCATATGTATGACATCGACAGTCACAAGTATGCATAATCTATATATTTTCTATGCGTTGGTAATTAAGGTGTGCATCCTAATGCCTGGAGTATGCACGTTGAAATTTGTGTATGTGGCTGTGCTCATGTGTGTCAGTACGGGTAGCCCCGGGAGATGTGTTCCCACGTTGAGTGCCAGAGCCGAAGCTCTAGACTTGCTGTCTTTTACTTAATTTGTCTGGATATTGCATGAAAGCAGCCACACCGACTCTGGCTGCTTGCTGCAGCATGAGGTCGCTCATTGCCTGATTCAGCACACAAAAACCAAAAAGTTAAAATTCAAAAGGGAAGCTAGTTAGTAAAATATGGTTTTGTAACAATCAACGCAAGGAAGTTTGTTAGGTATTATCCATTTATCATATTAGCTTATTCCTCATGCACCGCTATTCTCTCTTGCACTTCTTCACATGTGGCACTAGTGTCCTTGCCACAGGTCTATTCAAGTAGGTGGGACTCTGTTTAGCTTCTCCATTCAGTCTCGCGAACTTCCTTCTGAACATGTGGGTATTTCTTGCCAACTGACCACTAATAACTTCTATCGTTTCACATTTCTGCTCTATGAAAGGTAGTTCTTTATTGTCTTACCAGCACGGCCATCGATTCCACTACCGGCACCGCTCGCACGACAACGCATGGATCATGTCTTCCTGAACACGAAGCAGGCACACAGAAACGCTCAACTTGTGCTGAATCGCCTGCCATCACGCCTTACCCACTAGTAGACGAGGCTTTCAAGGAGAGACCCTATACAATCTTCAAAGCATTGCGCACGGGGGCAACACGTCAGCAGTGGATATTTTGGAACTGCATCTGCTAGAGTTTAATTCGACACATATGCCCGCAACCATATCTGCATCTCTGCGTGCATTTTAAAGATGTGCTTAGTTCTCGATACGATCGTAGTTTGTCAAGGGAAAAATTCATGTATCTCTGTGTGTGCATCCATGTATCTAAGACACGCATCTACGAAAGAACAAACATAAGGACATATGCAAACAAATGCAGGTGTTTAAATAAATGCAGCGAATAATACAAAATAGAAGCACACAAACACAAAAAGTTGCGCAGTTGCGAACACATATAAGGATGCTCATACCCGGGGAAACACCTATTCACATATGGATTATCATATATCGCCAGGGACAGAAACACATATCAGCAGAGGTACGAGGATGTCCTAACATGCTTGAAGTGCCTATCCCACGAGAGACCAAGTCTCAAATAGTTACCTTTTATTTTTAGCTGCCGCATCGAGCCGTTGAAGTCCGCGGTGATTTGGGCCATACCAATGGAGGAGGGTGCTTTAAAACCAACGCGAAAGTAGATGTTTTCACCTAAAAGCCAATTTTTGTACGGGAAACATAATTCAATGGGATCTACTTGAACGTCTTAAGATGCAATTTTACGCCATAAAGTGTTTACCCGCTACACGGTGTCAACGTATTGAATGCTGCGAACGTTACAGAATCCCGTGATGTGTGTAAACCAGCATTATATGTATGTGTTGCTCATGCCAGATTTGCAGAAGTGAGCTACCTGTGCTGATTCCTCCGAAGGTGCCCCCCGAGTTGTTTGTTTGATATTCAAGGTTTTTTGCAGCCGCCGCGCAAGCCCGTAGATTCTTCAAATAAATATCTGTCTCATCCTCTGGCAAGGTGTCCCCTGTGACTCCGATACTGCCTACTCGATCGTCTTCTATCGTTTTTTTTAGCTCCATTTCTTCTGCATGCATGCCCTTCTGTGGTGTGATGGTCATCTGTGTACAGTCTAATTCGCTGTCGCTTTCTCCTCGATCTTCGTAACAGCAGCACCTCCTCGCTGGAACAGACCTAGGCCAGTTGTATTCTCCTCTATCCCTTTCCCTTATATCCTTGGATTTTGGTTGCAGTCTGTCATTGTGCTCGCTGCCTCTCATCTTGGTACATTCGAAACCACTGCCGATCTGCAGAAGCACACAAGCGCGCGTCTCAACTGAACCACCAATGAGTATATGCATCGTGAAAAACTACGATGCAGAAACCAAATTGACGCACGAATAAATTTCATGCAGACCGTTTAAAATTCTGTAATGTATTTTGTTGGGTTGTTTTTGTTAGGAAATATGCGCATTTGCAGGTTCAAATCCATGCGTACTTTGCTAACACTGGCATACAAACGTGAATGAATCCAAGCGCTTCACCACTAGAATTATCGAGTAGATACCAAGGTTTGTGGTCTAGGGTACAGGATCACCTCAAATGACTTCACTGCAGGAATAGACAGCATTGCGTGAGCTAAAATAGCTGGCAGTTTGTCAAACACCGGTTCGCCTGCGCGCAAAACCTAAACCCTGGGGTTGAGCCGTTAAATCTGCATCTTTAAAGCTTATGCCCTAGGTCGCCTTCCTAAAGCTCTGCATTCTGCATCCTCGCTCACCTAAACCCGCTGGAGGGCTTTCAATTACACAGCATACAGACCCTCCAATGGAATCTTCTTCTGATTTAACCTAAAACGCTCGGAACAAAAAAGGTACATGAGGTCGATGCAATAGAAGCTTAGGCGCCAGCAACTTGAGGGGAAACACATGCACAAAGGCGAATACTAGGGAGCAACATGTTTGTTGCTGTGTATTACACCAAGAAAAGTTCTGTACCGGCCTCTCATGGATTTTACTCGCCACCAAACAAGTATATTCATCACAAGTGCGGAGTATATCAAACACTCGACAAATGACGAACAGGGGCAACAGCTAGAGCAGGCACGCGCGCACATGCGCACGCGTTTAGCAAACGGAAAAGTGAGATAAGAAACAATGAAGAAACTGACAGAAGCGAACCTGCTAAGGTAAAACCATGAGCCAGATGAAGAGCTTAGCTGACCTCCAGTAGTAGCCTTGCCATCTTGGCAGCCGTTTCCAAATGAGGACAGCGGGTATGCACATCCCACACCTCTCCGGAGCCGTTGAGTTCACATTTTTTCCTGGCACCCTCAGCGAGGAGTCTCGAGGGTGGCCCTTCGCAGGAAGCTCTTGTGTCTTCTTCAAGGGAGCCGTTGGCTTCCGAGGTTATCACAGAAGAGTCCACACTGGCACTTGCGGGTGTATTGCTCGTCTCGCAGGAATCTCTGGGAGAGACGCCTTGCTGTTTGATGCTCAAAAGACGTTGTAGCGCCTCGGCTGAGACACCTGGATAGCAGTTTCCGTGTGCGTCGTGCAGCTTGTTTGTTTTGAAGTGAAACCGTACCCTGCCGTTGGTGTCTATAGTTCTTCTGGTGGGGGGCGTTTGCCTATATTTCTGCATTTCTTCGTGGGGAAGAGCATGTTCTCCTACAGAAGAGACGAAAGCCACGATGCGACAAAGGGAGAAGGGTCTTAAGAAGCAAGACTCGACCAATGCTCCTGCAGCAACCCGAGCTGCTGTTTCTCTTGCGCTGCTGCGGCCGCCCCCACTGCTGCTGGCCGCTTGATATTTGAGCAGATAAGTGAGGTCTGCATGCCCTGGTCGGGGAACTCCACTGAGGGAGTTAAGCACACCTGAACCCTGCGAGCTGCTGATGCCGATGTTGCTGTAATCCTGTCGTCTGGTGTCTTTGTTCCTTATAAGCAGAGCCACAGGGGACCCTAGAGTCAGCCCAAACTCAACGCCGCTCAGTATTTCAGAAACATCCGCCTCTTCTCTGCTGCTGGAACAGTACCCCGCTGCGGCGCCAGGTCGCCGCCGCTGCAGTTGCTGCTGCACGCACTGCATACAGACCCTCAAGCCAGCCGGGAGTCCGTCAATGGAGCAACCCACAGCGGAGCCGTGAGACTCTCCAAAGGTGGAAATACGCAAGAACGTCCCAAAGGTAGACATCTAAGGAAGGGCGAATCGAGTGGGTGAGCAGGCAGTGCGAGGTTCCTGGGTTCTCAGTCCTGAAAGGACTGGAGAGCATTGGAAGGCGAAGTGCGGGGGAGAAACTGGAAAAGAAAAACTATGAAAGGAAGTCCCAGCGTCAGGATGTATGACAGAAAGCAGTAGGAAGCAAGGATCGCTCAGATGATGGCATTGGCTGAGCAGTGCGGGAAAGCGGGTCCACAGAATGCAACAGAAGGGAAGATGAGTTCACTCTCACACTCCCAACCCCACTCTCGGCGATGGAATGATACAACAGAATACGCCCCTTAGAATGCAACTTAATAGAGCAGGTTATGAAGGAAAGTAGCTCATGGATCAGCATCCCCTAACCACATCCTGAATAGCGACCTACTGGAGCCCGGCCGACAGCTGGAGGATCTTTGGCCCTTTGTCTGGCAGTGCCGCCTCTCTCGGGAAACCACAAAGTCGATGTGTGCTCCGAAATTCGGTTGCATTACGGCCCATATTGTCATAGCTTTGCGCTTCACATGCCCTTCCCATTATCAAGCGCTCCCACTTTGTGTGAAACAGGGGCTTCGATTCTCAGTCACCTCCTTGTCTGCCCCATGGAGTGCATTCTGTCAACGAAACTTTCATCGCTCTTCTACGTATGTACACTAGCGTACACTAGTCGATAAACTCATCGCTTTGCATTTTCCGGCTAAGAGTTCATAGTGCCACTTTCTAAGCGATAAAGCCCCATGCTCCTCCCACCGTGCCGCATTTGTAACAGGTGAGCGCTGCTATCCAAAGGCTCCGGAAACCCCTTTTCGCTGAATACTTCTTTGCCAGAACCTCTTTCACTCCAAAATGCTGAAGTTTCCTCGTGTGTATCATTGCTTCAGTAGACCATTTTGCCCGTTTAAAAACGGCAGCTTCGGTGCGTGAGAGCAAAGCCCCAAAGAGGGAATGAGCAGAAAGTACACGCAGCCGAAACGCACAGATTCTCTCTGGTTTTCTGTTGACGAAACTAGAGAGAGGAAGCTGGAAGGAAAGACGTAGACGAGCTTCCCCGATCTTCCTTCGTAATCCTCAAGAGCCTCCTCGCCTCGGTAGTTTGCAACGCAGCTTGTTTGAAGCCGAAGTAGCGAGACTTAAGGTCTCACTAACAGACATCACTCTTGGACCTATCAAAATGTATCCTTGATTTGCAAGGATATGAAATAGTAGCTGAGCCTACACTTCCCCAGTTTGCAGTTCATTGCTCACAGAAGACAGCTTGCCTGGGCCTCCTGTGCAAAGAAAATGGCTCTAACTGAAGCAACAGAGAGCCCTGGGCCTGCGGCTACGCTGAAAGATGCACCAGTTACTTCAGATGGAGTAACGGAAACAGCAGAAACAGCAGCAGGCCTGGAGGGGGGAACAAAAAACTCAGGTGAAACCCCAAAAGAAGGTGAAACGAAATCGCACCACTATAGTGGAGCATCAAACTTTAGCAATAAGGAGCGAATGCAAAGGATCTTAGAAAGAAGGCGCAGGGCGGAGCAAAAAATCCAAGAGGCACATAGTGCATGTACGTTCTCGCACTCAACACCATTGTGCATTCTGTACGTTAGTTAGTGTAATACAGACTTCAGAGCAAAACCAATGGCACCATCAATGAAGGATCAGGGAGGCACTGTACGGCTTCGAGGGCTAATATGATCTCATAGAGCTTAATGTCTTACAGGGATTTTGGTTCATGGCTGTAGTCTCACCGTGTTAACGTAGATGGAACTACAAACACCAAGTGGATTGAAATATCTCGATTTTGCGGTGCAAGCTGAAATTCTTAAATCATGGCGTTGATGTTCAATTGCGAAGTGCTTCGCAAAGTTTTCTTGCAAGGGGACGCGCTGCTTTAGGAAAATGCTTCACATTTTGGGTGAGCTGCACAAAAACAGGCACTAGAGGATCGAAAAAGACAGAGCCCAATCCTGAAGAAGTTCGAGCAGAGAACATGGCGGACCAAGCTGAAAAAGATATAGAAGCAGAAATAGACATTTCTTGGCAGGCAATAAAAAAGCTGAAAAGTGAATTCCTGAAAGAAAAAGAGAACATTAAAGCGACGGGAAACGAAAAACGGATGAAAACGGAGAAGGAAGACACGATCAAAACTCAAGGTATCAGGCGAAAACCCTAAACCGCAGTTCCTAAGCCACAAGCCCTAACTCACGAAATGTAAACATTGAGCAGTGAAACGAGTCAAGCATGTAGTTTTCAAGCGTAATTCTTAAATTCCATGTCGAAAGGGGCACCGTTCCTATCGTAAATTTCTAGTTCTAAGGCGGCAAAATGGTTGCCAAAGACCTTATGTACACGCCTTAAACGGCTACAGGAGCAAACAAGCGTAATCCGGTTAATGACTAACTCTGGATCATGTGAGCGGTAATAGTGGTGCTCTACAGAGATTTCTAAATATGACACGAATCTCGAAGCTTACGCCTTGGGCGTAACAGCGCATCCTTCCGCCTTTTATGTTTTGAACAGAGCGAGACGAAGCCGAAGCAAGTGTCAAGGCAAGCATTGAACATCAAAGAACCTTGCAGGTAATGTTCAAGATTTAGCATTTGCTGTCGCCACACAATTCCCTATGTAGCCAAGGAGTTCGCAACGCGGTAAGAAGCCTGGCAGACTATTTAAAATTCAGGATTCTGGCATCCGGGTTTTCTATGTAGAACAAGCGTCTCGAGACTCTACCAACTCTCCTAACAGAAGCAGTCGCCCCTATGTGTCACGAATCTCCATGCCCTCCCCCATCTGCCGCTGCTGATGGTAGAGAGAGCCAGCCGCCACCGAAGCTGCAGCAAAAGCTGCAACAGCTTGACACCTTAATGAAGTCTGTGGGTTTGGAGGAACTGCTTCTGAACGAGTTTAAGAACTTGAAAAAAGATGAGGAGGCTCTTTTTGCTGAAGACGCAAAAAGGAAGGAACAGCATTTTGTCGATTGTGAGCCCGACTCTCCAAATCACAACCCACGCCACCTGTTACTGCGCCACAGGGACTGCACCTTATGCCTCTAGCGCCGAAGCCTAAATTTCATTGTGTGCTTGGGGAACAAGGCTCTTAGGGTTTCCTATTCAGGCATTGCCGATCAGAAAGAAGAGCTTAAAGCGACTGTGGCTATCATGAACGCAGAGTATGCTTCACTGAAACAACAAGCAGATGGTAAAAATCCCTGAGCCCTGATACTGAGGCGCTAGTGCCTGAACGACCACCGAGACGCAATAAAATCGAGCCTACAGCATCAATTTAATGCTTAAAAAATGATCGAATAAACGATTGCGCCAGACGTTCTGCCCATACAGCAACAGAAGTAGCTGTTGCACTGTTCCTACGTGTCCATGCAGCCGAGCTGTTGCGGCTTGAACAAGTAATGCTCTCAAAACGAAAAGCAGTCTTGGTGAGGGCCTCCTACCTGTAACTCACAAACTCTCAGAACATTTCACTGAATTTTGCGCCTAGATGCCTTGTTCCCAAGCCTTGAATATAATGGTCATATGCATATCTTGATACTTCAAGAAAGTACAGCAGGTGTGTGTTTCAGGCTGCATTCAAGAACGAAATTGACGAGCTTTTCGAAAAGAGGAAAAACATGGTAATCATAAATCCCAAGCCCTTATGACTAAGAGCGTACATCTTATACCTTGGACCCAAGTTGCCGAGTTGTGCTGCGCTCTCACGAACCCTTCACGCTTATATCAGGAAGAGCGCGAGTTAGTCGAAGAGAAGGAACGGCGACGACTACACTGGAAACAACAGATGGAGCAACAAAGGACAATAAGCCAGCAGTCAGCCTCAGATATAAAGGCGCAACGAACCCAGCATATTGAGGTGGCAAAACTAAGCCTTAAACCTAAGCCATCGCCCCCGAATCCCCTAGCTCTTCTCCTGTAGCCTATTCCTAAAAATTTTGATGCCTCTGCAGCGTTTCCAGCGCTACCTTTTTCCTCTCTCCGGTATGGTCATATGGTTGACGGTTCAGGAGCTGGAAGTACACCTAGAGTCTCTGCTTGCGGCCTACCACCTCAACCAGGAAAAACTGAACTACAACGTTCAGCTCCTGACTGAGCGAAACGCAGCAAATGCAGCAGCGCTCGCGCAACATCGTACGAAACTAAACCACTGCAGAGAGGCTCTTACCAAGATTGCAGCAAGATTTAGAGAAGTCAGGAAGAAATATCTGTAAACCCTACTTTACATCCTGCATTCCTAGAGAATAACTCTTAAGCCCCAAGCCCCTGCAGCGATAGACACACCCACCAGAAAAGTTACCAAGGGTACAGAAGCTCGTAAGAAACATGTTCCGTACTCTTGAAATTTCCAACCATATTGCCTTCATGCAAGCACAACCGTGAATCGGTGTTCAAACGCAGAGCCTCGGGTTTAGTTCTGCTAGGGTGTTAGCGGCAGATGCATGACTTTCGATTTGTACAGGGGGCTCAGTGGCAGGGCACACCCTGGGAGAAAGCACGCAGACACTACGGCTGATGCGGATTCAGACGTCAGCGTTTGTGAGCAGGCTGGAAAACGTGCAAGCAACGACTGAGTGTAGGCGGTTGTGGCAGCAATACGAAGAGCTCGGAAAGGCAGCTACGCAGAAGAAAAAAGTGGACCAGACCCTTTTCAAGCAACTGTGGAAGCATCATGAACAAGAAGTGGCGAAAACCCTATGAGCTGTCCCTATGCCTCAAGCTTTTTCAACTCGCGAAGCCTTGACTCCCAATTTAAGGCCGTAATTCATTTTTTTATCTCACAAGGCCCACTTATTGACATCCTGAGCTCAGAAACCTAGTCTCTGCTCTTTTGCGCCAAGAACAATGCTTGCTGGTGCAGGTGTCTGAGCTGGTGCGTGACGTGCTTAACGCCGACCGATTCATTCACGATCACTACTTGGGCATCGACTACAGAGAGCCGCAGGAAGAGACTGAGAGGCGGGAAGTTTTGCCTGGCATTGACTATTTTGATGTGGAGTGCTGCGAGGACACCACCTCGAGAGGGCGTGGAAGCTCCAGCAGCTACATCAGGACCTGCAGCAGAAAAACGGAAAGCTCTCAACTGCAGGAAAGGAAGGGAAGTAGCAGCAACCCCAACGACGGGTCCCCTTTTCCTGCCTCGAAGATTTACAAAGCACTGCTCCTCATGAAACAGACCTGTGGATTTCTTCTGGATGCATGTGTAAGTGATTTGGGGTTCGACCTTGTCTGCAAGAGCTCGAACTCACAGCGTGAAGCTAGAAGCGTGTTATTCTATCCGCTTTTTTCTTCTGGATGCATGTGTAAGTGATTTGGGGTTCGACCTTGTCTGCAAGAGCTCGAACTCACAGCGTGAAGTTAGAAGCGTTTATTCTATCCGCTTTAACTCCTGTATGCGAAGCGCCAAGCCCTAGTGTGATGATGGGCATCCTCGTATGCGCAGCATCGGGAACCCCCCGAGCATCTGACTGAGGAGCAGCGTGCATTTTTACAAATAATGCAGCTCCTCGAACTTATTGGCGTCGAAAGCAAAGACGATCTTTTTATCCTCATTGACCTGTTTTACAAGGGTTAGAGCCCACTGCCCCAGGAAATATAGCTCTTATACTGTATACCCTAGTTCGTGCACTGAAATTTTGGCACATGCACGTGATAAAGGGCTGCGAAAGAAAACTTTCCAGGTGTCTAATCGACGGGCACACATCTCAGGGCGGTGTGGTGAGGTCGTGGGTGCTGCTTGTGGTGTACGCGACGCACTGTGCCGACCAGGCCAAGATCTGGACGATGATGCGCTGTATACCGAAGCCGATGACGTTTTGACGGTTCTAGAAGCCTTTCAAGATGCGAAAGCAGCTACAGAATTCGACCTGGCACAGCGGCGCAGAGACAGAAGAAAGGTGCACATAGAAACCCCAAAATGAAAAGCCCACTCAGCGCCAATAGGGGCAATATAGAAGGGCAGAGACTGGCGCACGGCTCCTTAGAGCCTTTTTTCTGGCTTTTTACGGAGCGTTCAAGGTTCGCGATTTGGAATGTTCAGGGGAAAGGGGATTCACGGCATGAGGCTTCTGAAAGGCTTAAGCGAGAAATCCGGAGACACTGGAGCGCCCTTCCAAACCCGCTCCCACCGTCCCGGCAAAGGGTGTGGGAGGTAAGTGCCACGCCTTAGCTTCAGAACTACAACCTTGTCGTGCCGTGACTATGATAGCCCCCATCCAGGCGTGTAAAAGCCTTGCCTGTGTTGCTCAGCTGCTCCTCTCTGCCTACTGTACGTATTTTTCGGAGTTGCAAAGGCGGTCTTGCTTGATGCAGCAGCTCCTGGACCAGCAGGTGTCTGCAGCTGTTCTGCAGCAGCTCTTGACGCTATCTGGCGCTGCGCCGCTCCAGCAAAAGCAGCAGCCCCTACTGCCCGACGTGCAATGCCGTCCCCCTGGCAGCAGCACAGTCGGCTAAGGCACCTCGGACGGCCTATTCTAGCTTGCCGCTGCGGCACAGGAGCTGCGAGTGTCGTACGCACACACGCCGCCGCTGCTGGTGCTTGCCACCAAGAAGTGCAGCAAAACAAATCGCGACGCTGGCAAGGTAGTACCCCCAACTGAGCGCTGCGACTGTCGCCCGCGCACTAACTGTATCCCCAAAGACATAGCGTCTCCAGCTGTGACTTTGCGTCTGGGGTGTTTCCTTCAAATCTGCATTACACGGCCTAAGGCCAAGCAAAACAAGTGACGGGGTTCCAGCGACATGTACAGGGATGCAAGCCCAAAAGAGGACTAGCTGTGGTATCACATTAGAACTGGTCGTAAATTAGCCTTAAGCCGCAACCCTGCAGCAGATGCACGGACGATATCTGGTGTCTAGACAAAGAGTGCCACCCCCTCCCTAGCCTTGGCCTCCTCAGAGGACCCCCAATGCCCCCGCCCCTTCTGCGGATGGTGTTTCTACTGGGGTTGCAAAGACTCTAGAGCAAATGATTCATACTGAGTAGTGGGAGCTTTAAAACTCATGGTGAATATCCCTTCTACATGGCTGTTGTTGCGTGTTTTTCTGCCTTTCTCTTGCAATACGCTTCTACTGCTGCCTGGTGCACACACACACACATGTGCCCTGCCAAGGCAAGTCCTTGTGTAGCGCTATCTTGCTCGCAAAACAGCGCAAAACTGGATTGCGAGTAGCTACCAGCTTTCTAGCTGGTTCAGCTGCTTTTGCTGCTGCCACTGGAGCTGCTGTCGCTGATCACTTGACTCCACTTGCTGCAATCGCGCCGCTTCCGGAGAAGCAGGACTTGTCGGTCCACTGCTGCCTGAGAGGCTCGTGATGATTGCTTGCGCAATTCGCACTCTGCTGGGAACGTCTAGCGAGCTTTCTTGTTGCTGGAGCTGAGGATGTCTCGGCTTCCACTGAGTCGCAGTGTCTTTGCGCAGCCTCGACGCATTCAGGGGGGGCGGCAGGGGGTGCGGGGGGGGGTAGCTCCGCTGCGGCTGCGTCGGAAGCGCGACGGGAGCAGCAGATGGAACCTGCTTTCTGTCGCCTTGGTGCAAGAGCCGCATCAGCTCCTGCTGAAGCTGCAGCGTGTGCTGCTTGTCTTGGGGGCGCTCTCCCTTGCTGCAAGGAGCTCCCTCGCGAGTGCCTTGAGACATCTTGGATGCCATGGCTTCCTCGTAGTGCTCCAAGGATCTGGAACGGGGGGGGGCTGAAAAGGCATCTGATGCTTCCGAAGAAGAAGACACCCACGGCAGCAGCGGCTCAGCTGCTCGAACACGCTGCTGCCGCTGCTGCTGCTGCTGCTGCTGCTGCAGCGGTTGACACGGAGGGTTCTCCGCCTTCTGCTGCTTGTCTAATAGGGAGAAATACACAGGGACAAACTCTGGAGCATAGGGATTGAGCCGCTTGCTAGGACTGTCTGCCGCTGTTGCAGCTTCAGCAACTGCAGCTGCCTCATCGCCTGCTGAGGCTACCCTGGCTGCCAGCTTTGTTTCTGCGGTCGAGTCTGTTTCGACCTCCGCATTTTGTGTCGTCTCGAGGTTCTCTGTCTCTGCGCATGCAGCGGCTGCTGCTGCTGCTTCGCTGGAGGCTTCTCCTGCCCCCCCTGCTTCCTCTGGAGGGCCGCTCCTCAGTTCCGCTGCTAGAGAAGCTGATGCTGGAGCGTCGGCTGTTGTCGCCGCTTCATTTGTTGCTGCTGCCAAGCTCTCGCATTCGGCGGCTTCTGTCTTCGCGGCTGGAGCAACTGGCGCACTTGGGGCAGGAGGAGGCGGCAGAACGAGCTGCGCCTTCGAACTTTGCACAGACTTCCGTCGCAGAGTCTGCGGCTGGTGTGGCATCTGGAGCTGCGGGGAGAGCTGCCGCTGCCTCAGGCCAGTACTCCCTGCTGCTCCTGCTGCAGCTGAAGACTCGCCAGCAGCAGTCACCGCTGTAAGCGCAAGATATCCAGTTGCCCCCTTGAGAACCTCACAGCACTCCGGAGACAGCTTGTCGCTCTGCCGGAGTCGCTCCAACTGATGCAGCAGCTCCTGCAGCAAGTGAGAGGCCCCTACGGCAGTTGCTGCAATTACTCGATCCAGCCAGTCCCCTTGTATGGGAACGCACTCGTCAAGGAACTCCAACAGCCAGCCGACAGCGCGCACAAAGTCTCCCGCCCTGAGCCAGCAGCCGCAAGATCTCTACACAGACAGGCAGCAGCTCTCACTGCATGCAAGCCTAGAACAGCCGCTGGCGAAGCGCGACAAGATCAGTTGCCTCCACACGGCTACAGAAGCACCCGTCTGCAACTAGAGCGACTTATTGCCAGAGATAGAGACTCACGCGAGTGCACAGTGGACAAGGAGCAAACAGACGTTAGGGCGCATGGCAATAGCTCGCCGTTTGAACGAATCATACACCGTTATCGCAATGTCTATCTGGCGGAGCTTCTGCGCTCTGCACAGCACACCAAGAAAGCACACACACACGAAAGCCTAAGCTCTAATGTATACGTGTCTGCTACCGCCTTAGAGAGATCTATGCATGATTTCGTAGGAAGAAAGCGCTCTCCCCCCTCTCCAGAAGGCTGGCTGGAGGTCGTCTGGAGTGCAGGCAGAGGCTAACAACTGCGACAAGGGAAAAAACAATACTCCTACTGCAGGCTTTGGAACGGTGAGGGCACTTGCTGGTGTGGATCGCATAGAGCACAACAAACAACACGCGGAATAATCACCTTTGCAGGACTGGTACCGCCTCAATGTTTGCAATGTAATGCTGATGCTCGTGCTGGATGTGGTGTGGATGCTGCAGCTGCTGCTCCTGACTCGCGCCGTCAGCTGCCTCGCCACTTTGGGAGCAAGCGCCGCTCTGACAGGAATTCAGACTGCCTACGATATTTCTTCTTTGGGAGATGCCGTCTCTACTGGTCTGCCGCGGCTGCCCCTGCTCAAAAGAAGAGACTGAGTCTCTTGAGGAGCTGCAAGCACCCCCATAGGCTGCGGCAGCTTCTGCCGATTTGTGGTACTTGTCGATCTCTTGCGGAGTCGCTATGTATCTGACAAACTCTGGGAATCTATCGGGTCGCTTGAGAAGGCTTCTCTGCCTCTGCAGAGGCAGCACACAGAAGAGACTGCACACACTCAACTCCCTACGCATACAGCCTTTGCCCGTGGAAGTATCCGCGGCAGGCTTTGTGACAGTGGCTCTGCCGCTGAGTGCATCTGCATGCATTTAGGCGATATCGCCAGCATACGCATAAGCAAGACACACGCAGCAACCGCAGCATCTGAGCGGGTTCTCTGACCATGTCGCAATATGCCAACATCATAGCACTTCTCGAGTAAGCAGCTTGTTTGGGGGATCCGATTTCATTTGAAACATTGTGGCAATGGGAGAGCGTAGCGTGGAGACTCTGTGTGCCCTCTTCTAAAAGGACTTTCCGCCTAAGTTTCGCGGCGTCGCCAAATTCGTCAAACTGCACGCTGCAAGAGGGAGCAGTACACGTGTCTGCCGCGCGACTGTTTTCCCTCTGTGAAGACTGTTCTGCATCGCTCGTCAGCTCTGCAGTGCTGCAGTCCGATCTGTAGCGAAAGTTTACATTCTTTTCCCAGCTCTCCATCAAAGGCGAGGGGTTGTGCAGCCGTGGCGGAAGCGAGCAGACGCCAGGGGACGCAGCGGGCTGCTCAGGAGGAGTGGCAGCTGCCGCTAGCCGACCGCGCTCTGTGCACGCGGAAAGCGAAAATCTACGGTATAACGCGTAGATTACCTGAGACACACGTGTAGAAGGCACAGTACCCCGATGTAATTCAGCGAATGATGGACGAGCCAGCGAAGAAAAATGTGGGCCAGACATTTCAGTACCTGACGCTACACCCCAAGGCAAGGTGTAAAAGTCAGGCACTAAGGGCGTAGAGAGGCACTGCGGCTGTGCAAGCTCACAAGCTCTAAACCAAAAAGCACAAGGGCAGGAACAAGCCATTCCACAAGCAGGGGAAAGAGACCAGTGGCGACCTCCGTGCCCATTTTCTCGCATCTGCCAACTAATACGAAGCGCAAAGAAGAGCAAAATTGACGAGGGCTCTCTTGTTAGCCTTGTGATGTTGTTGCTGTCGGGCGTTGGCGGTAGCCGTGTAGCGGGAACTGTAGAAGGTCAGAAAAGACTCAAGCTACTCCAAAGACTTCTTCTGAGCGTTGATTTCCCTTCTTTTGTTGCGATTTCATGCAAAACGTACAGGAAAGAAGCAATTTTATCGGAATTTCCGCCGTTTCCATCGGATCTGGGCCAATCACACCGGCGGCCTCCATGCGGGGTGTCTGTTGACCCTTGAAATGTCAAACAGACGCATTGATGAGCCAGCCAGCAAGATAAAGTACGTACTTTTAAAACATTTATCGCAGTATACTTACTTCACTTCAAAGCGGTAAACTACACTACTCCTTCTACTTCGATGGAACCCGGCGGTGTGTACCGTGTCGACCGGAGATTCGGCTGTAACGACACCACTCCACCGTTCTTGTGTGACTTAGCAAGCACACGACAACTAAAGTGAAATAATGCTTAATACTTGTACACTTCGACCATTGTAAGTACTGTGTGAGCAAAACACCCTTCATCATCATTACTTTTCAATGCTAAAATGCCTTCTTTCAGTTTGGTCGTGCGTTTGGTAGCTGAGCCGTTCCTAGTGTTTAAATTGAGCATTGAAGCCGTATGTGTAGCCGGATATGAACGTAAAATAAGTCCGGCTTAATGCATGTTTCGCCCCCCAAACTTGCGAAATTTGATGTTGATTCTTGGGTCGAACTGCTCGGGTAGCCGTGACAAAAGAGAGGGTGGAAGAACTCCATCGATCGTTTGGAAATGCACTATTGCTCCGTTATGCAATTCTTACCCAGCGTCGTTGTGTATTAATGGCCCACACTACTGACGAATTGCAAAGGGAGTCTTGAACATCGACGGCGCAGCGCCAAGCGTTTCGCTAAAATGGTCGCTAAGGAGCTTGTGCCTTCACGATTTCATACATGACTTTTGCCTAGAACTAGCTGTGCAGCTAGCGGTCTTTGGTTACCTCAGGAGCACTTTTATTGACCATCACACACTTTTCGCTCCCCTCCCCTGTCATGTTCCCGTTAGGTCGGTGGGCCAATGTGCCTAAGCTCCCTGCTTAAATGTGCGCATATGCGAATCCTTAAGGACAAGTGCCCAATTTCACTGCTGACTGTTAATTTCTAAGCGTCTTTGGTGGTCCTGTATGCAGGCGTTTCGCTGGGTAGCTGTGGTATTTTTTAGGAGTGCCGAACGGACCTCCTCTACAGCACAGGGCAGCACCCACCAAATAACACTGCTGCTTCCGATTCGCCAGTTTGGGTGTCTTGGAAAAAGAGTGGGCTTTGGTGCTTTAGAGACTGTCTAGATTTGAGAGTAAGAGTCTGTAGTTGCGGAGCAGTGCCCCGTCAGAGGGGAGCAGCCCTGAGGGTCAAAGAGACCGGCTTGCGCTGTCTTGAGGCTTTCCATCGTGAAACGCCTTTCCGTTAAATGCAACTTCAGCATGAATAGTTTATTGCGCCTTTAATGCATTCCTGAACGCTCGTCCTCGGTGATCTGACAAGACACGTCTGCAGGAATATTTCACACAACTTTTGCAACATCCCGCTGTAGTTCATGCCCCCGGACTGTGCCTAGGCTAGGTGTCGAAACATTCTTTTCAGCCTGTTGAAATCAAGCGTGCTGCCATTAGCAAGATGTTTGCTCAAGCAGTGCCTTACAACTCTTGTAATTAGCCATTTCTTCCTTCTCCCCGCCCCTTTTGAATGAGTTGGGCACACTAGCTTCCTTAGCCTCTTCAATCAGTTATCCTTGACAGTTAGCCCGGGCACGGGGTGCGGAACTGTCTATGTGGATGTAAATATCATTTTCGTGTACATGCAGTAGGAATTACAGACTACCCTCAATGGCTATGGAAAGTTCGGAACAACATTAACTGCCTGCAAACAGCGCTCCCAAGTCCAGCTAGCTTTTGACAGCAAGCGCGTATGGAATCTTCTTAATGTTGCTCACAACGCTTCCAAGGGTTCATTTTCCTTAAAGCTACATGTGAAGTTTTATGCTATCGATCCACTGGACTTAAACAGACTGTGGAGTCTTGCACACTTAACCTCGGGCTTCTATCAATATCGAGGACCATGCCAGTCCGTTGTGTGGGACCCAAAGGCTCTGTAAGAACCCCCTTATGCAGGTATTCGTTTTAAAAAAGCCGCCAAAATAAACTCAGCGCGCACAGCGTGCAGCATATACAAAAGTATAAAGCTTTGTTAATACACCAGTATGCAGCGGCCTGAAGTCCTTCTGCCATAATATGGTTCGTGGGCAAAGTGCCTTCCACTTTGCATGCTGAAGTTGCGCGTTCAAGGCTCTTCTTAGTTGGCTCTGTTTCTGGCAAAAGGCCACAAGGGCTTTCGCTGAGTTACTTCATGCTCCGATGCATCATACATAACGGGGAATCATACACTATGAATTTTCTTCTAAAGTGCCCGGTGTACAGCTCGAAACGAGCATATTAAGCTAGGGCTGTTCGAAAGCGTAGTGGCTCAAAAATAAGCTGGGCATTTCTGGTTTCTTAAATTGCGAAACATGCTTGAAGGCCAGGTGTGCGCCGTTCTAGGCGTTTCTGGAAAAGCAGATGACCTTTCCGAGCGTGGTCCTCCCTGCACGTCATTTCTGGTGGCTTTCTGTCTCTTGGACTTACAACGATATCACTTTTGCTTAATTCGTCTCGCTTAGGACGCTTCCTGCCTATAAATTCCTTCTTCCCATCCGGCCACAATTATGTGCGTCTGTTTGTGGCCATTTTTTGTTCCAGTACAGCAGGGATGTCAAGCCTCCATTGGTTATCTGATCACTACTTCACTGAGAGCCACCATGGGCACTCTAGTTGTTAGTAAAGTATGAATCATTTTTGCCGTGATTCAGGTCGAAAGAACCGCGCCAACCGCTAGATTTCATGCAGCTATCATACCGCATGTGTACCTGCGTTTTCTCAGCTGGACAGAAGGCTATGATGCGTTCTGTGCACCTCCATCAAAAGATCATTCTACCCAGTATTCGAAGGCCTATGTGGCTGTTACACACCTGATTGTGCTTATCATCTGTCCTAATAACCTTTCCATTTGCCTTGAGGTATAATGCGCAACGGTTTTGAAATATTCTAGGCCCCCTCCAAGTGTTACAGATACTAGTTCTTCCCAGGCTACAATACCCATATTGCAACCAATGCTAAAGAGCGTTTCCCGTACGGCAAGACATAGGTACGCAGTATCCTCAATGCCTCTCATGTTCGCATCAGATCCTTGTTAATATCCTTCATTGGGATCAAATTTCGGCCTGGTCTTTTGATTTGTCTCGGCGCCCTCGAAACCTGTCTGTGGTAGCGTCTGACAGCAATAAACCTTCTTGTCACTTCAAGGCCGTGTGCTTAGACACGCTGCCAGGTTTACAAATTTCGAAGGGCAAAGCAGCCCTCCGTGACAAAGATTCAGTAGCCCAGAGAGTTTGTGCAAGATGTTAATGAACCAGAGAATTTTCAGCCACATTTCTAAACTGTTTCTAGCCTTCGGCTTTGCCCCAGCCCAGCCTTCGGCTATTAAATATATTAATGCACATACGGCTAAGGTACAATGCACGTAATACGGGGCTTGAAACGAGGCTCAACTTACCCTTGGTGGAATGTCGACGGAAAGGTGTAGGGTGCACAGTGCAGCAATAACCGTTAAGAGTATGTTGCCTGCTGAACACGCGCAGAGGATTATTCTGTGGCTTAAAGCATTCTTTTATCGCGATATCCTTTACGCACAGTCTATCGGCTGTAGATGAGGCGTTTTCCCACGAACCTAGCCTCTTTAGGCCAAACGCCAACGGATTGTTTGTACCTCTAGCTAATATTCAGAAAGTTCTAGCTCATCATACCCGGCTTGACTCCGCCTGGAGCGTAATGCCTTTCATTAGCCACGCTGTGAACGTTCTAGAGTCTGCCATAGCTAGTGTTCTACCTTATAGTTTCCAGATATATAAAAAAAACTCTTTTCCTGTGATGCTTCGCGCTGCTGGCCGTTGATTTAAGAGCCACAGGAAGCAAGCATTTGCTGAAGCTGCTTATCTCTTTGAGATGTTTTTGCTGAAATCGCAGTCACCCTGTCTCACATGTCAACAGTGTCCAAACTGTTCACACCCCTCTCAACATTTGTGGCTACGAATTATGTGCCCTGTTCTTCTTGCTTCCCCACTTGTCCATTGGATTCCTCAATCCTTGATGCCACTCTAATCAATACTGCTGGATATGTTTATTGCGCTCTCCGCTTCGATGACTGAGCATACATAGTAGCTTTCCGAGCTGGATTGATGCAGTAGACCAAGCCAATAATCAAGCAATACACGCAACATGGTTTTCATTATCAGACAACGCAAGACTGCTCCTTTTTCGCCCTTTATCGTTTCGCTCTTGTCACGGGGATTAGGTACTTGGAGCTTTATGCGTGCATGAAAACTGTTTCATTGGTTCAAGGCTTCCTCGTGGAACTTTAGCATAATAGACGATACGTAGTCATGCAATAAGTAACCCCTCCTTTGCCTCTCTTCCGCCCTGTTTCTGTACTGAAGCGCTTCAGTCAAGAGAATTTATGAGCATTACTCGTTCTAGCAAAATAAGTTTTTTTGGAGGTGTGTCCCATGCAGGAAGGACTAGCACCGAACAGTCGCATACTTGGTGATTCGGTACCTCAGGTTGTTTACAGGCGAATACTCGCTTGCCGCTTATGAACCATAGAGAGTATTGTTCATGTATTATTCTTGCCTGGCAATATAAAGCGGTGGACAGAACCCACATTGGGCAGACATACTGCCACTGTGCTATATGTATAACCTGCTACTATAATGCATAAGGAATACCGGAAAAACGGGCATCATCAGAAGCAGACTTTACTTAACGCATGCAAATATTTTTCGCCTCTGCAATTGCCGTGTAGGTGAACTTTATTGCCTTCATTTCTAAGAAGGGCTGCACCCAGTTGAACTGTACATGTACCTCCGTTCCAGTTCCATGTCATCAACGGTGTTTGTTGCACGTCTGTCCCAATTATAACGTTAATGCCACGTTGATTACCACAATGTCTTTTGGATTAGATATGCAAAGCTATGTAAAATGGCAGAAAATGAAATGCAACTTGACTTTTATCGCTCTCTCTTGCAACGGTGGGCCGTTTACATGTTCATGTCGTCATTATGTCTCACCCAGGGACTTCGTGCTGAGTAATGTTGTCGTAGTCTAAGTGAAATTGAAGGCCAGAACCGAATTTTGGAATTTGAGCTGGAAACAGAGACGTCTGCTGTAAATCTTTTGCAAGAAACCTGCCTAAAGGTATTGAGACTTCCCGCACGTTTCCTGTTATCGTTAAGAGGTTTTCATGCCTGCTTTGCACCCTGTGTATCAGCACGAAAAGGAGATACAAAAGAAACACGATGAAGTCAGGATGTTGCGTGAGAAATATTCACAGAGCCTGGAAAACTTGAAATTACAAGAGGAAACGCAAAGAGGCCTTGATGCTTCCTTGCGAAACGAGGCGGCAGCTTACCACTGCTTGAGTGAGAAAGCCATTTATGGGCATATTGAGAGTTAGCAAGATACATAGGGCACCAAGAGACGAATGCATTGAACTAAGTAGCAAAAAAAAATTAGGCAAAGGGTACAGGATAGCACAGTATACCAGCCGTGAGAGGAAGAATGCAGTTAAAACCTCTGATGTCCTACAGGGATAATGATGGCTGTTGCACTAACGTCAAGATCTAATTATATTGGCACTTGGTTTCAGAGAGCGACTTGAATACGTTGGTTTCCACCCATAAGCACTCAACATGTGCTCGCAACAGAACGACTTTCGAGAAGAGAGTTCGTTTGTGCACACTTCTTTCTGAGAACAAGTTCATTGGAAGCACAGACGTATCTTCTTCTACAGATGCTGGTAAGGAGTAAGATGTATTTTCTTTGGATTGAATCTCCGCATACTGGTGCTTCGCAATGAGGCTGCATATGAGCAGATGCATGCGCTGCGGGGGACCATGAAATTTCAAGGGCCCATAAAGGAATCGATGCAGAAATCACACGTATCTTAAAAAGCCATCCGCTTTTCAAAGCTTTGGGAGACAGCGACGAGTCCAGGCTGCGGCTCGTTTACTCATTTATGCGCGTGCGTATATTGCACTGCGAGTCCTCCAGCTTTTGTGCAGATTGCCGTTGATTTTGACATTTCAGGATGTGGTCAAACTGGTGGCTCAGCACGTGCTCTCCTACGATGCAATTTCCCAATTCGCGAAAGCCAAAATGGCGCATTTGAATGATGATAACCCGGAGAGTAGTCCTGTGGACTTTCTTCTTTCGCTGGTATGCTCGTGCTTCCCCCAAAAGTAGCTGCTGTTATGTGCCCGTTTGCTCTGCCAATATTCAAGTGTGCTGCATGTAAACAAATCCTTTTGAATTTGAACCGAACAAAATGTGTAGCTGTATCTGCATTGGAAAAATCCAACTACAGCCCCCATCACTATCAGCGTTTCATTTCTGTATTTTTAGGTGGATTTCACGATGTATGCTTGGAACCCGCGGATGGAACAAGAAATTAACGACACGGACATCCCATTTATAAGGGGCGTTGCTCTGAAAGAAACGCTCCTGGCGAGCAGAAAATGGTATTGTGCCCCTAAAGCCACGTTCTTCGGATCTAGCAGCTTACAAGGGGTGGGAGAAGAGGTGCCTGGAAAAAGAAAGAACGCCTAACTCCATCAAACGCGCATTCGGGCTCTAACCTGTTCGTCCAAATATGTTATGAAACAAAAAGAAACAATGCTTAGCCTCATCAAATGCGTATCCGGGGCTTTAACCTGTTTGTTCAGTTACGTTGTAAAAGCAATGGCGAATCCGCGTATCCTATACATGTATGTAGAGGACTCACTGTAGTCGTTATTGCATAGAGGTAGAGGGGCAAAGCCCATCTCCGATCGCCCTCTAAAGTATCGGTTTCTCCTTCAGATGTTCCCCTCAATCATTGTAATAGCCAATGTGGCCCATCTTCGCCATCCGACATCGCCACGAGAAGTTACCTGGCACACCCCGGCAAATATTTCTTTCCGCTATACTCCCACAAGTGTTGTGCTATTCGAATAATTAGGGGTGTTTGTAGCAATTGTAATTGTAATATATGGGCAGGAAGCCACCAAACCCTGCATGACACAGTGGGCTGGCCCCCGTTCCCCGGATATCAGGTAAAGCCGCAGTGCTACCAAGAGAGAAGTGCACTCAATGCGACCTCGTGGCTACGAATTGCATATAGTCCTGTAAAGGTATTGCAATAAATATAAATGTTTGCCCGCGGAAGAAGACATCGCATGGGCGATACGAGGATCGAACTCGTGACCTTGGGATTATGAGACCCACGCGCTACCGACTGCGCTAATCGCCCTGCGCCCGCAACCGTTTACGCAATTCACGACAAAAAAACAGAACGTATATAAATACACACTAGCTGCTCCATAAGAAATACATGAGCATCAAATCTAGCCTTTGATTGAAGGATATTAGCCAATTGCCGTTGCTCGTAATCTTGAATAAGCGGGGGCCAGTGGAAGCAACATAGGCGAGTGCTGAGGTGCAAACAGTGATGCATGCTTCTACAGAGAACGGAGAGGTAAGACCAAAACTTGAACGCAAGAAACCTTTTTTTGACATGTAAAGGCGAGAGCGCTTCCTTTAGAATGACCAACACTGTACCCCACACGGTTAAATTCCAGGCTTATGTGGGACCCGGGGTGATAAGTGCAATTAGATAACTTTCATTCCATGGCAAATAATACAGCTATGTGCTTGCTAGTGACTAAGCGCAAATTACAGAACACAAGTAGCTACACCTTCAAAGGGGGTGAGCACATACATAAATACAGGAAGATGCCTGTAACCTCATTACTCTCCCTTCCAAGGAAAAGTAAATATGTATTTATGTGCTTCATAGTTGAGCTATGAAAAGTATAGAAAATCACTGCTGAGCGTGCCTTTATAAAGTCGTGTGAGCTCATGAAGAAACACCGGAAGGTGGGTGCTGGAAACCTATATCTTTTCTTCATGATAAATTGTAACTTCGCTTTGTGACACTCTATCAGAGGGTTCCACCAGGAGGAATATGATTTCAGACTCAATCAAAATATGCTTGTAAGTCATTCAGTGCTTCCCAAAAAAACTGCCCCCTTCCGTTGCTCAACCCCCCTGGAGGTTCCCATCTAAGGGGAGAGGCACAGCTACGATGTGCCAAGCTGCAGCGTCTAAGGAGCCCGAACATATACACCTAGCTGAGCATAGCATCAAGCTCACAAAAGACACAAAAATTGCCTTCTGTAGTATCTAGCGAACAGGACTCTGCAGTAAGTTAGATACACGCACAGCCTACGAAGTTTGATATCTAGAAATTCTTAGTTAATACAACTAATCCAGTGGAAAGTGCTCAGGTGTAGCTTACCTGCAACACGCCTATTAGTGAACCATTGCGAATTCATGGAGCACAGCAAAGTATACCTTCTTTTAAGGCGTGTGAGTCTACGCAGAAAGCTTTAAACAAGCTTGAGGTCTGGTACATATTTGTATGTTGCAGGTTTTATCGTTTAGTTGAGGCTTGCTCTGTGGAGAGACAGACGTGGACAACGAATAGGACGAAATCAAGTGCGAGCCCGACAATTTCATTCCACGAATTTTCAAAGTTTGCACCCCTTACTACGGTGTTTCCTGTTCACATACGCTGCCAGACAGCTGTGCACAGAAGACGGTCACTCCACAGAAGTGTAGAACCCACTCCCAGGCGAGGGACGCTCGCATGATTAACTCGGAAGGCCCAGTAGCAATGAAAGCGGCAGGCAGGGTCAGCAAGAGTCAGTGGCTATTTGATTGCTATAAATTAAAGTACATTACAACTCTTGGCATAAAACAGTCTTGCAGCCAATGCTCAGTAAAGGGCATGCTGTGTCGTGCAACAAAGCATGCACTGATTCTCTCCGATGGCCTGGGAATTTGGATATTTCGGGAATTTGCTCAGCATCTAAATCGAGGATCTAAGATTGGTGCTTTGCCGCCCATGTGGTTTGGCCTAGTGTTTGGAATCAAGACCATTCGGCCAACCAGCATAATACTACGGGAGTCGCATGAAGCTCTGCCTATGGTTTTTCTAATCAGCTAAAGGAACATTGCCCCTATCAAGACGTGAAAGAAGCCAACAAAAAAGTGGAAGCTTCCTTTTAAAGAGAGGGTAAAGCTTACCTCCGTTTCTAAAGGTAAGAAATCGAACGAGGAATGCAACTCGATGATTCTCCCGAATTCTGGAAGAACAGTTATCCGCTCACCCACGCAGGGACGATCCTTGCAGGCGCACTGCGTGATATGGTAGTTTGTAGAGTTAAAAAAGAGCTCGCTTCATCGTGCGAGCCACAGTTATACGGGCTTTTACCATAAAAACTGTTGGGATCCTAATTTTCTAGTCAGTCTTCAAAGTTTAGAGTTGCCGAAAATTGTACCACGCCACAGAGATGCTGTTAGTGACTCCATGAGGAAGCAGACGTGCTGCTGCTGACTAAATGAGGGGATAAAGCACGTTTCCTTTATAGAAGGAAAACGAGGAAGAGGGGCTTCCGTATATTTACAATAGCAACCCTCGGGTATAAAGTTTCCCCTTCCATGGTAATCCCATATGCGCTGTGACATATGTACTAAAAGGCGTTCTTTATGTGCCCATTTAAGGTTTTGTGAGTTTTTTCGGCACATGTGAGCATTATCCATGCCGCTCAGCATGTTTTAGCAGCGCAGTGAAAGCGTAGGCACAGTTTAAAAGCCGCTACACTGCTCGGCGATACGAAGAACACCAATAAAACATGTAAAGTCCCCTATTTTTGGACTGAAATAAAGCTCAGCGTCCATGGTTCTTGCATATCTTGAAATCTTTGTTTTAGTTTTTCGTGTGGGGCCTGTCTTGGGTTCTATAGTTGAACCACCGGTTACCTGTCAGTCTGTTCCTCGTCTGGCTCATCCGATTTAGCCCATGCCCCCCCAAATATCAAAGTCAAAAATCCAAGGCAAATGAGCAGAGATGCCCAAAAGTGTGGTAAATCAGCCATGCTATTACAAATTTTAAGACAGCTGACGAGAGGAACTGAGTGTCTCCCAAACCCTTAACGCTTTAGCGGGTTCGCGTTCTTCCACTGCTTCACGCAGACCGTTAATGTCCGCTTGTTTGGGAAGATAATTAGGAAATGGGGCAGCTTAGAGTCTCTCCTTTTGTGTTTGTTAATGGTGGCACTGTCGTGCTTGCGATCCTAATGGCAACATTAACAGCTGGTGGATGGTCAGCAGTTCCAGCAGCAGCACAGGGCAGCCCAGTCAATGATTCTGTAATAATAACAACAGACAACGCCGATACCCAGCAACTTAGCACTATTTCTGCGTACGAGCAAGACGAGAACCAGGTGAACATCAGCGAAATCACGGAGATATCCAGTCTGGAATTGGAGCAACCCGCACATAGCAGGTACACCGTGCCAGTGGTTGCGGCAGGCAGATTTGCGGCCATTCAGGAAGAAGAAACTCAAGCAATTGGTCCAAACGTAGAGGTGCAAAAAGAAGCAGAAGATGGTGAAATATCGCAGGAGTTAATAGGAGGCACAATCAATGTGCGGCCGATGGCTGCTGAGGATATCACAGTTGCAGTGGTAAGCGATGAGACAGACCTCACCGAAACAGGTACACGAGAAGGGGAGAGGCAAAAAGAGGTAAGTGAATCAGCTCAGGCCGAAGCTTACGACGAAGGTGGCGATGCACAGGGGGAAGATTCGAGCACATCAGCAAAAGAAGGTAAAAAGGAAAAGGAGGGTGAATCAGGAACTGAAGGAAGAGAGGAAGAAGAGGGTAAATCAGGCAACGCTGGAGAGGAAAGGAAGGGTAGATCTGAAGACGAAGAGGAAGAGGAGGATGAATTTGAAGGTGGAATGGAAGCGGAGGGTGAATCAGAAGAAGAGGATGTAGAAGGCGCTACGGATGACGACGAAAGCAATGAAAATCAATGGCATATCAGCCATTTATTCGTTGGAACAGCGTATGAGTTGCCTGTACACCTCAGACCCAGGGAAGGCGGAGCAGATCCAGGCTATCTAAAACTGGTGCTTGACGAGAAGGTGTTCA
The DNA here is from genome assembly GCF_002999335.1 of Cyclospora cayetanensis. NCBI lineage: Eukaryota > Apicomplexa > Conoidasida > Eucoccidiorida > Eimeriidae > Cyclospora > Cyclospora cayetanensis. The sequence goes on along the minus strand of NW_020312613.1, from coordinate 181,850 downwards.
ATGCTTTACTTAGCAACGGCCTTCAGCAAAGAGACGCAGACGCAGAAGAAGAAGAGAGCGATGGAAGAGCAACTGCTGCTGAAGCAGCAGAAACTTGGGACCCCAAGAAAGGGCCTCAAAAAAACGGGGTGTACATGGTTTGCTTCGTAAGAGATGAACACGAATTAGAAATGCGCTTTGAGAGAGCCATGGAGCTAGGGGAGGGTGTATACGTGCCCCTTCAACGCATGACGGATTTTGGAAGGCACAAAGATTACACTCGGGGAAATCCTGGCATACAAGAGACGCAGCTTTCCGCGGCGCATTATGCTTCTGCACTGTCTGACTGGGGCGAGTCGTATTTTTCCAAATTAAAAGAACTGAAGGAAAAATCGAAACTGAAAGTTGCTGCCATGCTTATAGGTTACCCAAATTACGAAGTCCTAGACAAATATATGAAGAAATATCCTGGGCTCTTCGACGGGGTTTACTTCAATTGGGAGGATGGCGAATCTGCATGCATGAACAACGTAAGAACACACACATTCCAAGCACGACGCAAACCTTAAAGGCCACAAGACAATGGAAAAACATCAGTGGATTCGGCAAGAAACACACAGCCGGCTAAATTTCAGAACGTTTGATTAATAAAGAGCACCTAAATCATTCTCCCATGTAGTCTACAGAAGCTGAACGGGAAGGATGTATAGGAACAGAAAAGTATATTCCAGAATGAACAACAGCCCACCAAACAAAGCCAAGAGTGCAAACGAATCCGGCTACCCTTAGCTCCTTTGCGACGAATTCTGTCCTCGGGTGTCTTTCTCTTCTCACTCTAACGCTTTACTCAAACGTATATATAGCGCACGTGCACGATGAGATATCCACCTTGCATGAAGAGGCTGAGAAGCCAGATCAATTAGGCTACGACACCTTTTGAGTCAGTAAGATCGCATGTCACGCGATTCGTATGAAGTGCGTTGTATGTGCAGCTAGGGCGTCCCCCTAAAACAAACAAATCCGGGGAAAACACGTACTGGGCCGATAAACCTGATTTTTTCTTTCGGTACTTTATGGGGGGTCAAGATGGAGGCGTCTGCATGTTAAAAGACGGGAGGAACTACATCAGAGATGTTCCCGTCAATGTAGGAAGAGGTGAGGCGCGGCACGAGCAGTTCGTGTATTGTATTTACTTCTCGTCACTAACTCCTTCGCACGTGGTTTAGCTATGTCAAACTACTTTGATGTGTTCCCCCTCATGTGGAAAAATACGTCGAAAGGAAGTGGACGATTGTTGCGGTCGGGTCCTTTCTCATTTGCACTTTGCGGACAGCTGGGTAGAGCCAAAGCGCTCTGTGTGCGAAACTGTACATTCGTGTGTTTTGCATGCACATTAAGAGGGCGCATTGAAGCCGATCAGGGGGCTCGTGAATACACAATGCAGCGACTGCTTGAATATGGGAAATCTACCCTGCACTTCACTCTCCGCCTTAAATCCCACCTTCAATGGGGACGCTTGACAGCTTACTGAAGCTATCAAAAGTGTTATTTCACTCCCTACACCATTATCACTCCCTCTCAGATACCGTGCACTGGCAAATGGTGTCTATGTCTTTTCGTATTCCGCTTTTCTCTCTACCTCCGTCGTATTCCCCAAAGGAAACATCGTGTCCATTTGTCCTTTGGAGGCAATTGAAAACTCTTTTCGGGGCTTTTCGTGCCACCATTTACAGCAATTTCTGGCCCATGTATTTGCTGTTGCCCTGTCTTCTGTTTTCTATGCGGCATAGAGTGAAGAAACGGTTTTTCATCGCTTGTGGTGGTCTGTTGCCTTTCTTTTAGTCTAGTGCTCATGGAAACACACCAACCGGCTCTCCGTATTTCTCTTTATTCTCTTACTTTCCATGACCACCCACAATCAACTACTTTTAGTATCAATCACCAAAAATCGTACTTTTCCTCGGGAATGGCTCCAGCAGGCACACAGTTTACCCACCTTCAATCCCACTGTTTGATTTCTTTTGCATAGCCCTTCGTCCACTTAATTGCACACTTTCGACCTTTACCCTTCGTGTTTTTTCTTTTGTGGCATGCTGAATTATTGGGAAGGGATCGGCGATCCCGTGTCTTCTCTGGTCAGTTAGTCTTGATGTGTCTGTAAATCATATGCTTTCGAATGTGCGATTGTCGCTGTGTGGCTGTGCTACAGAGCTGGCTCTGCCTGACAACGTTCTTCCTGTCTTTCCGTGTTTCAGCGGGAATGAGGGAATATGCTACAAAGCCTTTTCTAAATATATTGAAGCTGCATGTGACGATAAACTTCAGAGATACAGTTTTGCGATCTATGACAGGCACTCCGACAGAATGCGACTGATGCTCGAGGAAGGCTGCAAAAACATCAACCAGAAAGTTCCTCAAATGGATTTTGTTGGGGTGCTGTAAAGGACCTAATATGCGAGCTAAGGGCCGTGGGTCTGTACAAATAAGAGATCCACTTATTCTTGTTAATATGTACAGCAAATGATGACCCAACGCGGCGAGTCAGGCCAAACCAGATCGCACAAAGGAGAGGAATTTCGCGTGGAAAGAGGACAGTATTCAAACGAGGGAGAAAGGAGGGGTAAGGTGACGGCAAGTGCTACCTCCGGTGAACTGGAAAACACCAGAAACCAGCGAAGAATGGCAGTCCTCACCCCTTTCGGCGGAGCAGCAATAGCAGAGAAATGGCTTCTCGCTGCTTCCTCCCGAATAGAATATAGTGTTTCATATACATGTTGTGGGCACTGCAATAAGGTGTACGGCCTTTTGAAAGAAAGCGCGTAAGAAAACCGAGCAAACGTCGTGCAGCGAAAAAATCTTTTCAGCCTTACAGGGTTTCGGTCCCAAAACCTGAATGTTAAGTCCTAGGTGCACATGAAAGGGAAATTCTTGTCCCTCGTAACTAAAACGGGCACACCACTGCATGCAGTAGTGCACTTGTACAGTCATCCAATGAAGTCTAAATCTCCAGTCTTAAAATCCTAAACTCTCATCAACGTAAAACGTTGCAGTGCGTATTAGGAAAGACTAAAAAAGGAGAATGCCATGTTGGCTTCTGCAAGAAGTGAAAGGAACTTTCTGCTGCCTCCGGAGTGCCCAGAGCATTTGTTTGTTGCACCTTCATTGACTAAGTAGCAATATGCTACCACACAACAATTTCGTGTTTGCCGATTGAGGTGCCTTGGCTACTCGGACTTTAACTTTCCTCCGTTTTGCAACGGATCCTGCTTCACGACGTCCTGGCCATTCATTATGACCCTCCTCGGGCTACGATATTCCCAGATTCTTTTCGTCTCCGTATGTACTGTTTCTTCTTTTTCTTATTCTTCCGCCTCTCTCGTTTTCCCTCTCTGCGTTTGTGGCTCCAGTACTAATCAGGCTCCTACTGCGTGTCTCATCGGCGCCACTGGATGGTGTGTAGCCACCTAGAGGCGACTAAACACCGTAGCTCCCTCTTTTTAACAAATGCTTATGAGCCAGCCGTAAGGGCTTCGGAGCCAAAGTAGGCGCTGTTCCCCCTTCTTGGCGTGCCATTTCGACGTCCACAAGATAGCACTGAAGCAGAAGTGCCATATGATAAAGGAGCGCACGCAATTAGAAACGGAAACGCATGCCTAATCCCAGTCAGAATGGGGGCACGCAGCTGTAGTAATGTGCGCCTTCAGTCCCGCCCGATCCCGATTGCAGTTCGTCCCACAGCCCTCAACGCTTGACGATTTACCTGAAGAAGAGTTAGCGCGACAAAGCCGAAGCATTTCATGCAGGAGCTGGCAACATTATAGGAAACCAAAAAGGAGAAGATAAGAGGCGCGGCCAGGGAGGACAGCTGCCCGTCAGGGCCATAAGTTCCCGGAATGATCTGCGGGAGGGAACAACAAAGCATCGGATGCAATATACAACGACCCTCCATTTGAATAGGCGTTCATGCGGCAGCAGCAGAAAAGGTGTCGTATCCAAGCGCGACGTTCTGTCGCAGACGAGCGTCCCAAGGAATGACATGGAAACATGCATGTGACCATGAAAAGGTGGAAAGACACGAGTTCTGCATGGGCGATCTGTTAGCGAAGAACTGGATGTAATCGAGCAATACGAAGGGAGCAACCGCTCGTGCGTGCATGGCACCCATCAACGAGGCGAAAAACAGAGCAGAAGAAGCTCAGATCGCTCTCGTTCCAGAGGATACAGAGGACTGTTGCTGCCCTTCTCCTCCTCCTCCCCAAAATTCAACAATCCATCTAAAGGATTAAAAAGAACGACTATAAAATGCAGTGCCTATGAGTCGCACGCTCGTGGGGAGTGGTACAGTCCAGCACTCCCCGAGCACCGAAGTTGTGAACGCCACGGGAAAGCTGCAGACCACAACTGCGTGGAGAGAAAACGGGGGCAAGCCGAGAAGGCCATACCCAGAGGCACCCAGGAAAAGGCATCCGTGCAGCAGAAGACGTTATCAGCGAGCGTACCGGCAGAATGAGGTAGGTGGTCCATGTGACTGCACAGGCTACTACGAGCTGCCCCACAACTTGAACTATGCGTCCGACCTGCCATACTACACAAAAGGCGACGGGGTTCCTGGGTAGAAGCAAACGAAAAGAAGCTCAACAATTGATGACCGAATGGGGAGTTCCTCGCAAGCGCCTCGCATGCAGCTTGCCAGACATGAAGGCACCAACCACGTGAACCCGTGTTCTCGATTCAATTTTTTTTTCTCCCTCTTTTTCTGTCCTTTCTTTTCTCGCACCAGCAGGAGTTCAGAAAGCACCAAACAAGCCATTCGAGCCGGCCGAACAAAGCAAAGTTGCACTCGAGGCATCGCCACGAACTCTAACAGCGCGACACACAGCCACCCTACCGTTTTTGTATTGCAGCGGCAGTCCACGCAGCAGCGCACAGCGGCTGGCCCAGAAGAGCGACAAAAACAAAGGATGTCTGGGTGAACATGCAGAGGGCACCGTGGACGGCGTTCAATGAATTGGACGTCACCCTCATGCAGCTGCGCAGCGCAGAAGCGCACTTGAAATTTCAGGCGGGGAACTCATGAGCGCTGGCCAGAAGGCGAACTTCCGTTGAGCTGCTCCTGGCGAGGTGCATGCGCAGTCGTCGGAGTCGCAAGGAGGAAAAAGGGGGAAAAGGAGGTGTAGAGAGGCAGTTGAAAGAAGGAGGGCTGAAGGCGGCATGCCGTACGTTCGAAATACTGGTTCATTTCTTTGCGGACTGATCCTCCTCGCCCAGCACAAGCAAAGTCGCAGAACTTCCACCGCTGCAGCAATCCGCGACATCGACAAAGAAACTAGAACACTCTGATGATTCTTTTTGCTCGGCAACATCGCCAGCAGTTTTAGAGGGTGCTGAAGCGGAAGAAAACACGACGTGTGCATGCCATCTTCGCGAGGGCAGTAGCCCTCTCACCCAAGAAAGTAGCCCTCTCACCCAGGAAAACGCGAAACACAGCGGCCGTCGCGTGGCAAAGAAACTACACAGTGGTACCCACCACAACCACCAGTGGCGGTACAATTGGTTTCGATGTGTGTGAGCTGCTGCACAGCACGAAGCAGCGCCTACTTGAGAGCAATAGTCCTCCCAACGCGGCTGATCCTAGGTGATTTTTCATGATGATCCGAACTGACTCGTTCGCCTTAGCACTTAGAACTTCTCTCCTGTCTGAGCGCACACGCACACTCGACGCCCAAGGAGCAGTGCCGCATCCAACAAACGCGAGGAGAAGAGAGGAGAATTAACTCCTGGAACAGGCTGACGGCTGCATGCCGTCGGCGAAGTAGGTCGCACCTGCATCGTTCGGCGTAAAGTAACAGCAAGCTGTAAAGTAGGCAGTGATCAGCTGGCATACGCCGCTAATGAACGCACTTGTCCACAGCGCCACAAACACAACAATGCAAACAGACACCCTTCCCCATGTGCCCAGAGACAAGCCTTGCCACGGGCTGAAGGCGCCGTAAGGAGTCTGGACAGGAACGGAGAATTTTGCACCTGCGAAGCAATCGCAGCCAGAGCGAAACGCAGCCGACGGCAGACACCTCATACACGGCCGACTGCCAGCAGCAGATCCAATGCGGCAAGGATAAAGGCAAACGCGGAAGAGCGAGTGGGTCAGCAACGTGCAAGACATACATGCCCAAGAGACACCATGGATAGCCTATATAGTTGTACTGCATATATAGTTATACATATATATATATATATAGTTGTACTATATATATATACAATTATACTATATATACAACTATACTAAGTATGTATAATTATACTACGTATATATTGATACATATAAAGGGTTATGCTAGATGTAGTTTTACTGTATATACAGTTAGACTATATATGTAGTTGTACTATATATATATTTATACATATATATATACATAGTCATACTATACACATACAGTTATACATATATGCACATATATAGTGATACTAAGTATATATGTAGTTATACTATGCATATATAGTTGTACATGTAGACATAAATATACAGATAGCATCGCGCCAGTGCGAAAGTGTCGCATCAGACGACATGCCACCCCAGTTTGCACGGCGTAGAAAGGGTTTGTCCGTTGAAGTGGGGTGCAAGATATCTAGCGCCTCTATTTGAAGGTTCAGAGGGTGGAAGGGGCAGCGCACACACTTCCAGCCATGACGTGCAGGATTCCAAAGAGGGCAATTGCAGCATGCACGGCGAAGGTGAGGGCTGTGAAGCCGGGGAGAAGAAGGAGAAATTTGCTGGGTGCCTCGCGCAAGACGCCAGCCGCCGATCGGATGACAGTGGTGCAGAGGGAGAGCTGCCGTCTGAAGGAGAGGACGCAGAGCAGAAGAACAACTGCTGCTGCCGCACTAAGTACGCCCAAGGAGACTGAGATCCACAGGGGGATTGCCGTGAAAGATGCATCGAAAGGTGTTTTCAAGCCCGCCTCGCTTGCGACTGATGCAGCAGTTCCATGCACAGTAGACCAAGCGGCGCGCGCGCGCGAGAAGAAGTGGATGGAGGAAAGCAGAAAGGTCAACTCCGCAGCGGCAATCAAAGAGATAACGACCAAGGGAGCTGCCTTCTGCAGGAACCAGAAGAAGAGAAGAGCCAGAGCGAACGAGGCAAGCGGCACCCACAACGCCTGCGAAGGAGCAACGACAGAAGTGGCAGTGGCAGCGACGGCTGCCAGGCATGTGCGGGAGCGTTTCTAGGGTGCCAGAGACTGTCAACAGGATGCGTTGGCGTCTAAGCAGCAAAGGAGACACAATTCAAGCGGAAACGGGAAAAGGCAGATGCGATCCGTAGACACGGCTCACCAGAGGCCATACAAGAGCGAGATCACCAACCCAATGCAGCCAGGAGTGCAGAACGCCATGATCCCTGATGAAGCCGCGTTCGTCAGAGAACACACAAAAGCGCTGCAACATCAGACGCGCTGGAACGGGAGAATACCACGAGCAAAAGTTCAGACGCTCAGAATCCGAGTCGCACACACCCGATGGTCTCAAAGGTTCAAATCCAGAGGGGCAGGCAGCAGTGCACACCTGCATGCGTACCAGCACACCCATACAGGGCGCATCAACACAGTTGCATTTATAAATCTATTCCTACATACATATACATATACATACATGTATATATATACATACATATATATATATTTGTATATCCCTATTTCTATATACCTACATATGCCTACACAAGTGACTGTGTTGTGGTGTAGGTGTCTGTGTGTTTGTTTGTGTGTGTGTGTAGGCATCTGTGTGTAGGTGTCTGTGTGTGTGTAGGCTTGTGTCTGTGTGTGTGTGTGTAGGCTTGTGTCTGTGTGTGTGTGTGTAGGCGTCTGTGTGTGTGTGTGTGTTTGTTTGTGTGTGTGTGTGGCTGCGAAGTCGTCTACAAGCGTCAGACTGCTTTGGCAGAGTTCGCGCTGTAAAGCAGCGCGCGTTTGCTCCTCCTGGCTTACGGGCAAAAGGTTGGATCCGTCTAGTTCCTCCCGGCTGGGTGCTTTGGGAGGCTGCTTCGAAGGCCAGTAGAGGAGAGGCAGATGCGCCACTCCCCCATCCAAGCCGCAGACGCGTCCCTTCCAATCCACCCCCGCCGTCAGCTTCTGGGGAGAAGCATGCGACAAGGAGCTTGCAACCAGCCATAGTAAACACACCCAGCAAAGCACCAAAACACAGAGACTCCACACGTCCGTGAGAAACCTCCGCGATACAGGCCCCTTGCCAAGATCGAGAGGCGAGAGGCGATCGAGCCAGGGGGAATCCGCTGTGGCGCCTTCTTCCCCCCCCCACCTTTCTGCCTCTTCACTACGCAGTGGCGGAGGAGGATACTCCTGGCTTGCAGCAGCGAACTCTCCGAATGGCAGCAGAGGGGCACTCCAGAGGCTGCGTCGACGGAGAGAGCCAAAGAGGTCTTCATGCGAGCCTCGAAGGCGTGCCGGTAGGGTGGCTCCCGAGTCTGAAGCAGCCGCAGCAGCAGAGCGAGCGCAACAATGGCTGCATGCAGAGAAAGCCAACGGCTTCAGTGCTGCCGGTAAGGCGGCCAGAGGGCAGCAGACGAGACGTCTGCTCACAGTGCGCAAGCAAGTGCTGCTGCTGCTTACTGGTAATTTCCCGCGCCTCGCCATCGGGAGCTAATACGTAGTCGTCATGGGCAGCACCCCCCTGGCCCCTCCCAAATCTGCCAGACGCCTCGTAATACGCGCCTTCCAATCCTTGGCTGTACGTACTCCATTGAGGTGCCCCGTAGACGCGATGTGAAGAGACCTCGGTGGGTTCAAGTGCGCTATCCTGTACGGGGAGGGAGCCTGGGAGTCTGCCCGCGAAAGGCTTCCTTGAGGCGGCTCCCCAGAAGCTTTCCTGTCCAGTTTCAAGAGCCGAAGAAAAGGCAGACGGCCATCCAGCGAGATGCTGAGGGTGCGAAATGCCAGGGGGGCCCCTGTAGCTGCTGAGGCTCCTTACCCTCTGCGACTCGCCGATTCGCTGCACATCTGCTGAAGGGAGGAGGGGACGCCGGGTGGATGAAGATGCCGACAACCAATCGCCGTAGTGCGTATGCCCCCATTGCATGTCGGCGTCTCTCCCCCCTACCCAGGAGGGGGGTTGAAGCTCCGCATCTTCAGCAGGGGAAGAAGCAACGGACGGGAGGGGGACTGAAGGGGTAGGGGTGGCCTCCACGGCAGGGGCTGGAAAGAAGGAAGCCGGAAAATTCGGATTACCGTACAAAATGGCGCGATGGTCCACTGCTTCGTCAGGTGAGGGCGCTTGCTGACTTGTTCCTTGATTCATCGGAAAAGCAGCTGCAGACACGGCCAAGAGGGAGGGAAAAACGAAAGAAAATGCTGAACTTGTCGGTCTAAGAAGAGCACACACAGCTGAAATTCGTGTTTTAGCTGCGAAGTCAGAGGAATACACGACAAAGGAAGGGACGAAAGAGGGTAATCCAAGGATCGGACGGAGGAGTAGCGCAAAACAATACGATCAGTGGTCAGCTGCAAGTACACCAGATTCCATATTACACTGCATGACTAATCTTCGTAGGTTTAGCTAGTAGTACGCACCTTGAGTCAAAACAATAAATTCTAAGCCCTTATTCTTCGTTCTCGCTCAACGCTGCTCCGAAAATGCCACACTGTCGGCTGCCGAAGGCTCTGGCTCACTGCTATCCTCGCTCCCCGTGGCTCCTTATTATCCTTCTTTTCATTGCGAAAGTGTTTTCATATACTCAGGGATTTGAAATAAACAAAGGACAGAGCAGTGCAGGCGCTACTGCTTACAGTCTAGGGCTTTTCCAGAGGCGGCCGGTCACTGGTGAACCGCAGCCAGTCACCAGCGCAACACAACACACTGGCAGTCTCGTCTAGCCAGTGTAGCGATCTTAAAGCGCTTCTTCGTCGATAATTTGGGGTTTAAGGCTTACTAACTTTGTATTTCCGGCCTGAATGTCAGGAAGGCTTTGCAGGACGCGCGTAGGCAGTCTCGGGCAGACCTGCCTGAACGGGTGTCGTCCATCTGACTTCGTATTCAGGACTGTTATCGCACACAACGCATCAAAATAGGCCAGAATAAGCACGTACCATACTAGCAGGCGCTTAGAACAACCAGCATGGGCAGAGGGTCTCCTGCCACTGCCTCCAGCAAAATTTCTGTATGGAGAGCACAACAGCAAGGGGAAGAGCATAAATCTTGCATGCTTCATTGAACCTGCCCCTTTCGTCCAACGGGGTGGTGCAAAATTCTGCAGGTAGATACAGCCCCATTCGAGACGTCTGCTAAGGCGGCTCTCCACGGGCTCATCATGACCACTTTATCGCCTCTGGAACGGGCTAAGCTAGACTGGAAGGCTTCTAGTACAGAAGTAATATTCAACTAAGAATTATCAACCATCTAACCAATTCGTTGCTGATAGGTTTATGCTATGTACTGCAGAGTATGATTGGCTAATTACCAGCAGACTCATTGTTGGGTGCATGTGCCCTGGGGGAAAAAAGCAACTAACCGTTAGTCATAGGACTGCTAGAAATTGTACCCACGCGCTTGTCTATCTGCGCTCGTGTCAACGACTCTGGGGTGCTAGCAGGAGAAAAATGAGGTCTCTCTAAAATCACCCAATAATGTCAAATATTGTTTTGAGTTTGTAGTTAGGTATCTCCTATGAGGACCATGTAGAGATCTTTACAGTTGCCAGTGCCACACGATTCGACGGAGCAGTTCACCATGGCTTTGAGTCCAGTAGGATCCAAGGATTCCCAAAGTCCAGCATTTGACCTCGAGCAAGTTTTTTTTGGTAATTCACTACTTTGAATTTCTTTGAAGACACTCTGAAGAACCCAATGAATATGAAACTTGACGGTAGCACAACGCTAGTTGACGCAGCAGAGGCCGCCTCGCTAGCTGATGCGACCGCAGAGGCTCCACAGCTAGTATGACATGTCAGCGGATAAAGTATTCATAAACGCGTCGACTATGTCACGGCAGCCAGGAAAAGCATGACAGGCAGCCGGACGGATGGGCAGGCGCTCGAGTTTTTTCGCCCGGTTAAAGATGTACCTGTATTTGTATCCCGTATATGAGAAAATCAAATTCTCCTGGCGGCATGTGTGTCGGAAGAAAAATCCCCTAGATCGTGGCCCTTTTCATGCAGAGGATGTCTTCTGCCTGCAGGGATTACTATAGTTCAGGTTCTTGTAAAAGCCCTGACTCGTCGATTTCTGCCGAGATCAAAAGCGAAAAAGCAGGAATTAACCAGCGCTCTTGGGCACAACCCGACTTTGGTGCAGAAAAAGGCAAAAGATAGCGCACATGCATTTACATTGGACACCTGTAAAAAATACCACTAAGCAGAAGATTTGAATGCTTCAGACATGCGAATTACTTGAGAGCAATAAGAATATATATCCTCCTTGGCATTTGACTCCATAATTGCTTTCTGACAAATCCCCATTCACTCTGCTTAGAGACAACACGGTGCTTCACACTCGCATTGGCAAAGTTTGCGTATACCTGTGTGCCGGTTGAAGTTTAAAATGTCTCAGCCAAGCTGCCAAACCATGTTACTGAGCTTTGCATGAGCCTATCAATAAGGGGTGAATGGCTGCCTATACGAAAGGCATCGTAGGATTCAGCCAGAACATCCACGTGGACCTACAGCAGCTACGGGGTGTGCCGCAGCGATTGTGGGAAAAGGAATGGTATGTAAAGGCAGAAAACTGCTCGCTTTTTTGAACAATTATATTTCAAGGATGTCGTATTTCGGCTGCAGGAATTTATCCAGATCTGGCAAAAATTGAAGCAACCAAGCGTGGGTTTCGCCGTCGTGCACCCGGAAAGGATGTTGGAATGTTCTGTGGGCTTGTATCTAACCACAGATTTGCATCGAATCACTCCGAGCACTCACAGCTAGTTGCATGTAGCATCCAGCGCTCACGCTCACAATTTTACATCTTGTATCTGGCGAACAGTACTCTGCAATGAGATATGCGGACAAACCATGTAGACAATTCTTCTCGAATTTTCAGTTAGAGATAATTAGCGCTGTAAAGAGATCGAGTCTAGCCAAGCAACTTCACGGAGCATTGAATCGTCTCACTTGAAAGCAACTCTAGTTGGCTGGCCAAAAGAAGTGCAAGTACCCCAGCCAAAACAGGCTTTCACCCCCGATCTACCTAAACAGCTGGAGCAATGGAAAGTGTCTAATTGTAGCTTGACATAAGACAGCTGAAATTCTTAGTGATGGAACTAGCAGTCGTTATTCCGCAGCCAGTAGGATATCGCAGGAGCACAGAAGGCGCGGCAGCCAGTATACGTCGCAGCAGCCAGGGCCCAAAGTCTGTGCGCTGAAGTTGTTAATGGCACATGCACGAACTGAAGAGCACTCTTCTACGCTGAAATTTCGATCCTTCAGAACGGAAGTCTGGCCGGTAGAGTCACGGCAGAGAGGGGAGGTTGCTCCAAGTCTCCAGAGCCCCTCAATGGTTGTGACACGGCTTTGCACTGTAGAGGAATGCAGAATCTTTCTTGCTGTGCTGCTTTCTCCCACGTGTTTTCAAAGAAGTGCATGCCCCTGTTCAGGCCCCACGATAAAACGGAGTTTGCGCATATCGGCACCAAGAAGTGCGCCTCCCAGGCACCCCTTGATGCATTTGCCTCTTTTCCGCGAAACTATTTACCGGATAAATGCCCATGGTAGCCATTCGCCATGTGCCCCCCCTTCTTGTGCTACAAGTTGACGAGCTCGGAGTGAAGCCACCTTCAACAGATCTCGGGACGAAGGAGCTGCATGTGCTGTCCAAGCAGCCCCAGGATTTCGCAAGGCGAAATGAATTATTGGGAGCATCCATTAGGTTTTATTTTTCAAAATTATTCGTGTTATTTGTTTTTCTGCTTTATTTCTTTGGGGGTAGGTAAGCAGGGGCCCGTCGGCTTTTTCGAGGCGTGCACTTGGGCGAGGTGGCGCCACCGCTTGGTGTCTGGCGTCAGCGCGCACTCTTCTGCTGGATTTCTTCTCGATGCGTTGCTTTTATTCTCGTTTTCGTATTCCGGGCGTGTTGCTGACCTTAAGATCTGCAGATCAGCGACGCCGCACTGCCTGCGGGCTTTTTTCGTTGCCACTGTGCTTTCCAGCAGTTCTGCTTCCCGCGACCAAGTCGATCGCTCCCGCCCTTTAGCCCCCGATGCGGCGCACAGTGCATGCAGCAGCGGCAGCTGCCGCAGCTGCCACGCTGGACATGGAGGCGGTGCAGCGCTCCCTTGCTGCGGCTGCGTGGAGGCAGTGCCACCTGGAGGGTCACCTGCAGGGAGTTGTCGAGGAGGAGGAAGAGGAAGAAGAAGGCGCTCAGCAGCAGCAGCAGCAGCAGCAGCGACATCTCTGGGGAAGCACGTCACCCGCCTCGGAGCCTGTCGCGCAGCCGTCTTGCGTAGTGCGGGTAATCTTTGGCTCCTATTCCCACAGGGGAGTCATGCACGATAACGAAGACAGGATTTGTGTGGGTATATGGGGACGCCTTGAATCTTCAGCCGCGACGAGCTCTCCTTCCCCTTCTCCTCCTTCGCAGCAGCAGCAGCGGAAGGAGCAGGAGGAGGAGCAACAGGCATCGAGCCAGTGGGGCAGTTGCAGCAGCCAAACAAAGCCTTCAGCACCGACACCCAACACTGGAGCCGACGCAGATCGAAGCATTCTGGAGCTTGCAGCGGGAGGCAGAGGACTGGAGTATCAGTGGAACGGAAGGATATCGGCAGCCGCAGCAGGAGCAGCGGCAGCCTCAGCGACGGCTGCAGCCACGTTGAAAGCAGACGAGACTGTATGCTGGGGAGGGCAGCACTGCCGACTGCCCCCCGTTGTTGCTGCAGGAGTTCGTGTTGCAGTTCAGGGAGGCTTTGCTGCTGAGCTGCGAGATATGCAAGAAGAAGCTGCAGCGGCTACGGTGGCAGAAATGAAAACAGCAGTCGACGGACTGCCGAGGAAGCCTCCAGCCTTCGATTCAGCGGCTATCGATGCTGCAATAAATCGCCTCGTCGAAGCTCCCCGCGCTCCCTCCTGGTCAGTCGCGGCAGGAGCATCTGCCGAGCAGCAGCAGCAGCAGCAGCAGAGCAGGTGGGGGCAGTTCTCTTCCGTGTTGCGGAGGCGGAAGGCGAAGTTTTCAGCAGTTGAAGGCGTCGCAGTCTCTCAGTGCTGGGAGTTTCCAGAGGCAGAAGCAGCGGGAGCAGCAGCAGCAGCAGCATCGGCCGCCGTTCCGGGTGTACGTACAGCGCAGAAGCCTCTCGCAACGGCGGAGAAAGATGCCAGCATGCCCTCCGTCTTGTTCGTGGTGTGCGATGGGCACGACACGCATGAAGCTTCCAACTTCGTATCAAAAGGTCTCCCTCTACTTGCCTACAAGCGACTGCCTCCCCAGTTGCCGTTGTTGAGACCAGAGAAGCTGCATGCAGCTGCCAGAACGCTGTTTGCTGATCTGGATGCTCTCATGAGGTGATTTTCGAGAGCTTCAAACGCGTGCCTTCGCTGCTGACACCGATGCTGGCATTTTTTCGCAGTGTGCTGGAGGAGGTGGGAGAAGTGTTGAGTGTTGCCAATGTGTTTCCCCGTTGGAGCAAAGCTCTAACGTAGCCGCAGCTTCTTGGTGCTATTCTTCTCATTGCTAGACATCCGCTGTCGCTTTGGCTGTCTCTCTTTAGGCGTCGCTCGGCTGTGTTGCGCAAAATTCATCCGGAAGCTGCTGGCAGCGGCAGTTGTCTGATTGCTGCTCTTCTGCAGGCAAGTCTGCCGCCCCTTCTGGTGGAAAGGGGAAGGGAGAGAGGAGGGGTCTTGCTGATGCTTCTGGCTGCTAATGCTCTTGCTGCGCGATGCTGATGCTTCCGACTCCTAATGGCACTGCTTTACCTTTTGCTGCTTCTCCTACTGCTCTTTTACCTTTTGCTGCTTTACCTACTGCTGTTTCTCCTACTGCTGCTTCTCCTACTGCTGTTTTACCTACTGCTGCTTCTCCTACTGCTGTTTTACCTACTGCTGCTTCTCCTACTGCTGTTTTACCTACTGCTGCTTCTCCTACTGCTGTTTTACCTTTTGCTGCTTCTCCTACTGCTGCTTCTCCTACTGCTGTTTTACCTACTGCTGCTTTACCTACTGCTGCTTCTCCTACTGCTGTTTTACCTCTTGCTGCTTCTCCTACTGCTGCTTCTCCTACTGCTGTTTTACCTTTTGCTGCTTCTCCTACTGCTGCTTCTCCTACTGCTGCTTCTCCTACTGCTGTTTTACCTACTGCTGCTTCTCCTACTGCTGCTTCTCCTACTGCTGTTTTACCTACTGCTGTTTTACCTTTTGCTGCTTCTCCTACTGCTCTTTTACCTTTTGCTGCTTCTCCTACTGCTGTTTTACCTACTGCTGCTTCTCCTACTGCTGCTTCTCCTACTGCTGTTTTACCTACTGCTGCTTCTCCTACTGCTGCTTCTCCTACTGCTGCTTCTCCTACTGCTGCTTTACCTACTGCTGTTTTACCTTTTGCTGCTTCTCCTACTGCTGCTTCTCCTACTGCTGCTTTACCTACTGCTGCTTCTCCTACTGCTGTTTTACCTTTTGCTGCTTCTCCTACTGCTGTTTTACCTTTTGCTGCTTCTCCTACTGCTGCTTCTCCTACTGCTGTTTTACCTACTGCTGTTTTACCTTTTGCTGCTGCTGGAACCGCCCTTGTTGCCACTTTATCCAGCTCTCTTGCTGGTGCGTTTGGCCATGCTTGGGAGCCGTGGTGGCTGTTTTTTTGCGTGTTCGTTTTTTTAGGGGCCTCATCTTTTTACGTTCAATCTTGGCGATTGCGGAGCGGCCTTTGTCTCCTTCGACTCTCGCGTTGCTGCTGCGCGATCGCTTCGCAGCAAGGCCAAAAGCCACGCAGCCTCCGACTCGGGTGCTGCTGCGGAGTATGCAGCCGAGGCAGCCTTGCTGGAGCGAACTTGCGCAGAAGGCAGCAGCAGTGAAGGGCAGCACACGCAGGAGCAGCAAGAGGAAGACGCTGTTACGATTGCCGAAGGAACTGTTGGAGTATGGGATTATAAGGAAGTCGCATTCAAGCCGTTTCCAGGGGGGCAGAGCAGTCCAGGCGCTGCTGGTACGCTATCGGATTTGCTGTTGCAGCAGCAGCAGCAGCGTTACCGCCAACAGCAGCGCTCCGAATCTGGCGCGTGCAGCAGCAGCAGCAGCAGCAGCAATTTCGACATTCTCATCAGGCACGCCAGTGGCAGCACGAGCCCAATGCCGCTGAGTCGCTCGGCACCTGCGCTGCGGCAGCGACAACAGAGACACAGTAACAGAAGCAGCCTCAGCAGCAACAATCTTAAACGCGATCAGTCCTTCTTCGGGTTGGAGAGTCTGGATTCGCCAATTGCAACCTCTCACTTGATGCCCCCCCTGCCGCAACAGCACCTTCCGCAGCAAAAACGACGGCAGCAGCAGGAGCAGCAGCAGGAGCAGCAGCAAGAGCAGCAGCAGGAGCAGCAGCAAGAGCAGCAGCAACAAGTGACGCAGACTCTGGGTGGCTTGCTGAAGAGGCCAGATCGCAGCAGCGCTGCAGAGCTGCTTCCTGGTGTGAGCAGCAGCAGCAGTATCAGCAGCCACAGCAGCAGGATCTCCTTTTGTCTCATTCCGAGCAGCAACAAATTACAGTCTTCAGACAGCGCCTGTTCGCTAGGGACGTACACGTGCAGCAGCAGCAGAAGCAGCATCACCACTGCCCCCAACAGCAGCAGTATCACCTTCCAGTGGCTGTCGAGACAGCTGCGCTGTGGCAGTCCAGCCGAAGAAAAACGGCTTCGAGCGCTAGGGGTAAACTGCGACGCACTCGATGCGCTGTAGAGGTTGCTCTCTATTTTTGTGCTGAGCAGAGGAATGCGACTTACGCCTCTTTCTTCCCCTCCTTCTTTCCTCCTCCTCTCCCTGCCTGCAGCAGGCATCCCAGCGCGAGTTTTGGCTGCTTGTGACTATATCTGCAGTTTTGCGTGGGTGCTTCTTATCCTTTTCGACTATTTGTTTGGGGGCTAGCTTCCTAGCTTGCTCTACTGGCTGACGCCGCTCTAGCTGCCTTTCTTGTTGCCATAGATGCATGTGTCTTTCTCTTTCTTTCTCTCTTTCTCTCTCTTGCCCTGGTGTTTCGCCCGAGCCTCTCGATTGCCGTCTGACTGCGCGTCTCTCCGTGTCTGGCTACTTCTGCTGCAGGTTAGCATCATCAACAACAGGATGGGGGGCCTTATTGAGCCGACACGTTCGATCGGCGACTTTGATGTAAAGGCACGCTTGCCACCTCGTTCCTTGTCGATTGAGCCGGAGGTCGGTGTGTATTCGCTAGCCTCTCTGTTTGCGGCTGCGCCTTCCGCCACTGAGGACGCTGCTGGGGGGGCAGAGACTCCCGGATCGGCGATTTCACCGAACTGCGGCGTGTTGCTGCTCGCAACGGATGGCGTCTGGGATTTCGTGGACGCGTCAGATGTCTTGAAGTGCATGCAGCAAGTCAAGCCTTTCTGGCGAGCACTGGAGACAGCGGCCAAACGCGAGGCGGAACTGCTGCAGCAGCGGCAGCAGCAGCAGAGGCAGCGCGAACTGCTGCGGCAGCAGACAGCCCTCGGCATGCGGGGAGTAGCCAGCGCGAGCGATATAACGGCGATTCTCAGGAATTCCTTTGGAGGCTTAAGCAGGACGAGCAGCAGCAGCAAGCTGAGCCAGCAGAGGCAGCAGCAGCAGCAGCAACCCCCACACAACTCTGCGCAGCAGGCACTTCCTTCGGGGCTCAAGAGAATTACCTCCTGGAGGCGGCTGCTATCTTCGCAGAACGGTGTCGGCGTGGCGGGAGGAAGCGCAACAAGAGCGCCAGCAGCACAAGCAGCTGCAGGAGACGCTGCTGCTGTGCCGTCCGGCGTCAGCTTTCAGCAAGCCGCCGTGGATTCCAGCGCTGCAGGCAGCAGCAGCCATTGGGAGTCGCCGAGTCGGGGGGGCAGATCCTCTCAGGGAGGCTTTCCCCTGCTGCCTCTCGCGCTTCCCACTCCTGAACTGCTCTCCGAAGTTTGTCACCGCATCGTTAAAAAAGCCATAAAGAATGGATCGACTGACGATTGTACCTGTCTCGCAGCGTTCCTGTACCCCGTGTCGTCCTCTGGCTCCGCCTGCGTGGCTGCTCCTTCAGGAGATTTCCCCGTCAGAGGCGTCGCTGGCGAGTTGGATGCGTAGGCAGAGCTCTACTGGTAGTGGGATGGCGACATAACAACGGCCTTGCGGAAAGGTCGCATCCCAAAAAAGCCTTGAGGCTCAGTGTTTCAATGATTGCATATCGATCATCACCGTGCAAAAGCTCCGTCTAGAGGGAAGGTACTGCCCCAGGCTTGTCTGTGCAGCTTTAGAGGCTGTCACCCAGGTATCTCGATTTTGTAGGCTTGCTGTGAACGTGCTCCATCTATCCTGATTTTGGAGATGGCCGTATGCGCAGCATCGATTTTTAGCGCTACTCTTCACACTGCGCGCGTCGATGCCGCGTGTGTGCTGCTGCTGCTGCTGCTGCTGCTGCTGCCGCCGTCGTCGCTAGAGCCGATGGCTTGTTACTAAGGATGCCAAAACAGGCAGTAGCGCAGCACCACGTGTGTGTTGGGGCAGCCATCGACTCAGTAGCAGCAGCAAGGGTACTAGCAGCATTTGCTTTCACGCCACAGGAGACGTACACGAGCTGAAGTGCGTCGGTGCAGCAATACGGGGGATGTGGAATGGGCTACTTGGAAATGCAGCGTTATGTGGTTTCTCCACCTTCCTCAAAAAGGAAGGCTAGAACGCTTCATCCTTGGTCTCCGTAGGGAGACACTCCTTGGCTAGAAAGTTCGTGGGGGGTTCTACAAATAATCCCTCTTCCCCATGCCGTCCCCCTCGAGCTCCGATTTGAAAACACTGGGCTAGCGGCATGGCTGTGCTTTTCAAGCGTTCGCAGCTAGCTGCGCACCGCGCACTTGGCGCACATGTGCAAACAAACACATTGCGTCGTCTTGTGTCGAGCTCATAGCAATGCAAGGTTTGCGAATGAACATGCCAATTATTTGATTCAACATCAAACTTTTGACATTTATCAGTATGGCAGAGGAGGCTCGCAGTAGCTTGGGCTGCTACGTCTATCCCCCTTTAACGCATATGCCCTCGTCTGCCTTGCGTGTTCGTTGGGAATCATTGCGCACCCTACCGCCACGACGCGTGCAAGCAGAAACTGGGAAACAGTCCAACTGATAAAATAAAGAGATCATCACCCTTTAAAGTCCAGTCAGCTGGTCGAAAGGTAGTCAGTATCAACAACCAAGGGACAAAAACGACACGACCGCAGCGCCGCGGGTGGCATACTGCCGTCAGAAGGCTGAAACATGGGCTTCCTGCCACGAGAAAGCAAACGACAAGCGTAATGTGTACATGAAATCAAAAGACACTACTTCAGTAGTGCTTCCGCGTTTCGACAGGCAATTTTTGAAGGCCAATACAGCCGGTAAATGTAGTACTGCCTTTGACGTCCATACCCCAGAAGAAGCATAAAGTGGAATGCAAAGACAATCTTTTTGAGATCGCCTGTGCAAAAATGCTGAGTGAACGCAATACCTTAACAATAGTAGCCAGCAAAGTTTTGAGCCCTACCCATAAATGTAGACAACTGTATCAGGCAGAACCTACGCCGAGGACGGACAACAACCTTGCAACGGCGGGTTTCTTTATTGTCTAGAGTCACTAGCTTTGCCAATGAAATAAAGCCGCCAACTCTCCCTCATGCGATAGTGTTTGCAACCGCTGAGTCGTCACCTGGAAACGTTGGGCATCCCCTCCCCATCTCAACAAAACCAACATCCAGTGTGCCCTGACGCTCAATAGTCCTAAAATCCACTTTTGTGGCTGCCTCTAGATCCTCCGCCTACGTAGCTTGCCTGTGCGGCAAAGCTCGCGAAGAGTTCGGCGAAGTTTAAATCTACATATGAGGACGCCAATATTTACAGTTCTGTGGCTCCTCTGAATTCTAGGGAAATCGATGAAGTAAAAAGGTCAATAAGTTTGTAAGGGAGTAGCAAGTGGTCTTTGTCACACGGCCGCAAATTCTGTATGGACACCTTCTGGTGCACTTGGCAAACCCTCCCACGTAGTTAAACCAATTCACCAGGCTCGGAACACACGTTTGATCGCTGCTTACCATAATTGAGTGCTATGTCTGTTGAGCCTTGTGCACACAGTCATAAGCAACAGCTAAGTATAATCTGAATTTCTCTACTGAGGGAGATTCAGGTTCTAGGAACTCCACTTAAAGGCTCGGATTAGAGAGGATCTCCGAAGTGTAGACCAGGAATGCGGTGTGGCAACGGGTGGGCAAGTGCAGTTGTCTGTTTTATGCCACCTACCTAAAGAACAACAAGCCAAGAAGGCTTGAATTTATCTTAGCGGAGAGTCGCAAATAATGTAGAAGGACGCAGATTATGCACGCTACCTGTTCCCCGTCCCCACGGTAGCCCGCTCTGGTCATATTAAGGTAAACATTTAATCGGGTGATAAGGGCACGCCACAACGCACTAGCAAACTTCGATTTCGTTTATACTCTCGGGGAATCCATGATCCTTCCAGACTTAAGTCCAGAAAAATTGAGCGACTTTCCGAGTCATGATAGTGCTGGGGTAGATGGAAGTTCAAGTGGACACATGCTGAGTCTGTCGGCAGCTACGTAGACGCAACCCCAGCCCTTGGCTTCCAGCAGTCCAACAATAAAATCTAGTCAGACCAGTCGAATTTCGAAGGGACAGAAGGTTTTGCAAAAGGCTGAGTTTACGAGTATTGTGTAGCTTTAGCTGCTAACAATCTGGACACGACTGTGCACCAGGTTGATTGAGAGGAGAATCCCCTCTACGGTAAGATATCTCAGGCAACCGGATAGATCGTGAGGATTCTCCACCATATGGTAAACTCCCACTATAGCCCAAAATAACATGCTTTATTGCGCTGCCTAAATCGGCGCAGCGGAGTGAAGCGGGGATGTGCGAGCGACCAAGTCCCCGCCTTTTCTAAGCCCCAGCAGGTCAACCTCAACGTGGAATGCATCCCTATTTTACCCCTCTTGATATTAACAACAAAAGGTACGCACAGGCGCTAGAAGCATGGGATACAAGTCATCCGATGAAAATTTTGGACACATAAAAATGCGGTTGTGCTTCACAATAGTGAACGGATGCAGTGCCACGACAGTGCCCTGGCAACCATGTTAGGGATGCTCTTGATGTACTTCCTTGTGACGCCGTACTACAGGAGGCCCCCAATCCAGCGAATAACTTTAGGACTATCGACGTGCTAAATGGCTCCAAGAGAATTACACTAAAGTCAAATGGTCGGTCCAGGAGGTCGAAAAATGACTCCCGCAAAAATCGCGCCGGTATTTTCAATGCCTGCAACGCGAATAGCTTTTTCCCGGCCCTGGATACCCCTGCTCGGTTCTGGTGAGACGATGAAAACAAAAAGCAATACTTTGGTGTATTGTGGATACCATAAATTGCGGAAAGAGAAGACTGGTCGCTAGCATTGGCTGTAGGGAAGCCACGGCACTCACAATCGGCCAGCGCACTTACCGAAGGAGTTGTATAGCGGCCGATGAGTGTCCTTAGTGCCCCATCAGCCTCCTTCTTCTAGCTCACAAATCATGTTTGCTCAAATGAATGAGCTGAAAGAAATTTCAGCTGACCAAATCCAGCCATGAAATTTCAGTAATAAGATACAAACATCTAGAACTTTGCAGCATTCTTGAGGGTGCTCAGCAATAAAGGACATTTCTTGATTGGTTCAATTTTGCCAGACCTCGCTAGATTTTTGCGATCAACGCACGGTTTTCATAAGCACAATTATTCCAAAAAAAATTTACACTTGTGCGTCTGCATATGTCACTGGTTGTCCGGCAACAAGCTGAAGCACACGCTGTACGTGCTACAGGCGTTCGTTGACGTTGCGGCTGAAGAATAAAACGTCGCCTCTGTCGGCAGCCATCCGGCCCCCATCGATAGAATTATAAAAAGCCCGCGTAACTTGCTGTTGCAGTTTGGCTCGGACAATAAAAGGGCAAAACGTATACACGTATGCTCGACCTTGTGACTGCGAGCATGGAACGCCGCTTTATGTTTCATCAAAGTAAGTAGAGTAGTTGAAGAGAGCTTCTGTGTTGTCAAATACACTTTATCAATGTAGCTGGTCACGCAATTTGACAGTCTGAGGCATTAGACACGTGCGCTTCACCTTATTCTTCTTCAGGGGCTCAATGCTAACACGCTTGCGCGACCTTCCATCCTTTCAGGAACTAGTGCCCTGCCCAGAAGCGCTGTCGATTCTTGCACTTAGCCTTCCCCCAACAAGGCATCCACCTGTCGCTCACCTTCCTGTTCATGGTGTAGCGGCTTCCGATGCCGCTAGACATAGCTTGAGGCTGACCCGAGAAGTAGCTTAATACGGCGCGCTGGACGACTTCCAGGTCGCCAGCCTGCTGGCAGCTTCGTATTCAACGCATCAGCGAATCACCCTTCAATACTTGCCTATTCATCCTGAACCTAGGCAAAGAGCTCTATCGAGTCCTCAAATAGAGACCAATTGCAGAACCAGTAGGATTGAATGCATGCTTAGGACCGTCTTCTCTTTTACTCCTCCACTGAGCCGTTCGCATGAAGGCTCTGCCTCAGCTTGTGGATGTAAGGACTCGACAGTGCTTACCACAGCCAAAATGTCCGTTAGTGAGCAGACCAGAAGGTGGATCTTCCAAGCGATTCTTGGCACTCTAATCCCCCCAGCGCGCAGTTGTGGCCGCATGCGCACATTCCGTTGAGCCACACATGGCATATCTAGGATTACACACTTGTACGTGGGATACGACTTCCTCTGTATGAGTAGAGCCACGACTGAAGGGTTTTTTTCTGATAACACTTCACAAGTAGGAAGCCTCGCTACCTCATCTGGGTAACACGAAGGAAGGTGCATTTTAAATCGGCTGACGAAGCATTCGTGTGCTTGCCCGTCCTGATGGGCCTTATAACGTTTCCCCTGGCATAACCTGACTGACCCACCATTACACATTTTATAGGCTTTAACATATCTTTTTAGAATCAGTAAAGCTGCTCCCTTCATGACAGCATTCAGGAAGGGCTGTGGTTCCGAAACTGGCGTTATACGATCGTGCCACCTTCACTTTTATTTCCAGAGAGTTTTTTGCAGACTGCTGCAGAGATCATCAAATGCTGAGCTACCAGATAACTTGATCGAAGCCGAACACTGTAGTAGGGAAGCCTTGCATACCATTGCATGCACAGCCAGTGGGTGAGCGAAGAAATGCTGAAACGAGCGCCGTGATGCTACCAACTGTAACAACCCACCTGGGGTCTCCGTAGGGAGGCATTTAGTGCCAATATGGGTACAAAATTACAGGGAAAGTTAATAAGCATCTTAAGGAAGACTTGCTTTTTCCTGTGCCATGCACTTTAGAGTTCCTGACCTTTGAGGAGGGAGGGAAAGTTAGTGTGTGTGAAGCTACATCTTGCAAGCACTCCGAGCCCTAGAAGCTGGTTGCCCATAGCATCTCGCGCACACACACAATATTGCGTCTTTTTGTTTCGAGCTGAACTTATTTTGCAGTAAGCTGTACGTAAAAACAAGTGAAGAAATGAATTCTTAACGATTTCTCATTGCGTTCGATACACCTGGTTTGTAGGAAGCGCCTAAGTGTAGCGTAGTCCGCCGCCAAGCCACTTGCGGCATGGAGCGGAAAAAAGACGAGGGCCAACACCTCTCCTTCTGCTACCAGCCACATGAATGGTTGTGCATAGAGAGAGGCAGGTAGGACCTGGTCATGAAGCATTCAGTGACACTTGTCGGTCGATTCGTGCAATCCGAATCGGAAGGCAACTTCCGCCTCTCCCCCCCAACAGTGCCAGCGATTATGAAGCTTCCCAGTAGGAAGTTGCATCATTGGCTGGAGAAGCATCCGCAGCAGTGAGGCGCATACGGACAGCACTCATGGAAGCACAAGAAGCGCATGCGGCCGAAGGTGGTGAACTGACGGCCCCACTGGCAAGAGGAGGGGCCAGCCAGAAGAGACCGCCACTTCTTCTCAGTTTGAAAACATGCAGATTTGGAGTTTTACCTGTTTGCACGCATCTTCACGGCTGGAAGCTCCCCTCCCCTTGCCTCTACGTCACCCGCATTCGCCACGCTGCCGTCCGCGCTGTTGCTAGCTGCTTGCTTTAGCAGGGCAGGCTCTGGCGGTTGGTGTTTGATGAAGTTTCTGCTGTCTTGACGGTTTTTGCGGCCGTCGATCGTCGCACCCTTTTTCATTCTTCACCTTTGCGCGTCTTTGGGGGTTTTCAGGCAGTGGAAGCGGGCGTCTGCCGCTCAGCGGTCCAGTTCCCGGCGGATAGCGCTTGGGGGGAATCTCCTAGGAATCTGCACACTGCGCATTCAGACTGCCTCTGGACGTGCACAGACTGTCACTGCCACGCGCATGCATGCGCATCTCACGGGCTACTTATATGGCCTAGGGTGTAGGTAGCAGCAGCCGAAGACGATCAGCAGCGCCAGGAAGCAAGCACTTCCACATCTGAATCGTTGGTGAGAGCAGCACAGAGTGGCATACTCACCCCCTCCTTCCCTCCTTTTCCCCCCCTTCCTTCCGTACGACTAGCGTTGAAGGCGGCAGCAGCAGCACCAGCAGCAGCACCACAATTGGCCTCCCCCCGCCCCCCCTTGGCGCGTAAACGAACATCTAATAGGCGTTTTGTTCTGCCACAGCAGAGAGAAGAACATGCATGCCGTGTAATCGCTACGGGAAAAGGCACCCAAACAAGCATCTCTTGCATGCGACGTGCCTGCACCCCCTGCTAGCAGACAGAGTAACGACCCTCACGACAAAGGGAAGGGAGAAGGAAGGGGCTTGTATGTGCAGCGCTTGCGGCGTCACAAGTACCTCCAACCTCACACAGAGCAAGCAATAACACGAGCGCACTCCCACACACACTGCGCTTCCTAGGATTTTCTTGCTTTGCGGATTCAAGGAAAAGAGGACTCACAAGACGGGAAGGACGAGGCCACATTTCAGATGCATTCGATTCTCCCTTGTTGACTCTCTCCTCGCTGCTCCTGCGAGCACTGCACCCGCCGTTCCGTCCATCGCCTCTGTCTCTTTCTCTCTCCTGCTTCGGGTTCTGGCTAGCGCTAATAGATCCTTCCAAGAAGAACCCCTCCCCCCAGCCTGCAGTATGGATCGCTACAAGAAGCTTGACAAGATAGGCGAGG
Organism: Cyclospora cayetanensis; assembly: GCF_002999335.1. Classification (NCBI taxonomy): domain Eukaryota; phylum Apicomplexa; class Conoidasida; order Eucoccidiorida; family Eimeriidae; genus Cyclospora; species Cyclospora cayetanensis. Next base: position 156,559 of record NW_020312613.1, on the reverse strand, counting down.
GAACCTACGGCGTGGTCTACAAAGCGCAAGATGCCAATGGCAATCTCTGTGCCTTAAAGAAGATCCGGTTGGAGGCAGAAGACGAGGGGATTCCATCGACAGGCACGCCACACGCTTGCTTCTCACGCCACTTTTACAGCGCATGCGGCCTCTTGCATGCGATGTAATTGTCATAGCCTCGTGTCTACGCATCGTGGCTCAGAAAGGCCTCTATTAGGGGAGTTCATGTGTGTGTGTCTGTGCATACAATGTGCTGCACGCTTGCAGCCATACGCGAGATTTCCCTGCTTAAGGAGCTCCACCATCCCAATATCGTTCGACTAATGGATGTCGTCCACACCGACAAACGCTTAACCCTCGTGTTTGAATATCTTGAGCAGGATCTCAAGGAAGTTCTCGATGCATGCCGCCGTAAGCAGCGGCTTTTTATGCAAGCAAATGCCTTAATCTCGGTTGAGGGGTCCAGTATGCGTGGTTTGTGTGTATATGTATGTGTGTATGTGTATGTGTGTGTATGTGTGTGTATGTGTGTGCATGTGCGTGTATATGTGTGTAAATGTGTGTATGTGTGTAAATGTGCGTGTAAATGTGTGTATGTGTATGTGTGTATGTATATATGTGTATATGTATGTGTGTATGTATATATTTGTATATGTATGTGTATATGTGTGTGGCTGGCGTGCTTGAACCCCCTCTCTGTGGTGCCCCTTACTGAATGCATATTGCTTCATGGTATCCCCTTTCGCATGCTAGTCCACTGCTGCAACCTCTTGAGGTCGCCTCGATGTTGTTAAACAACAGTGCATGCATACACAACCCAGCCATGCAAGAAGCCTCGAAAGAAGGTGGGCGCTTGTGTCTGCCTGTCTGCCTGCAGCCGCTGGATTGGAGCCACAAGTCGTCAAATCATTTTTGTACCAACTCTTGAAGGGCATCGCTTACTGTCACCAACACAGGTCCATCTTTTTCTGCCCTCCCTTTCTGCCCTCCCTTTCTGCTTCCCTTTTCTCCCTGCCTGGGGTGTGCGACTTGCGCTTTTTCATGGAGCTCACCAGCAGTCGTTGGAAACATCACGTCCCCTGGGTGCAGACGTTTTTGGAGGCGCAAAAAACAAGATTGCACGCGATGGCTCGAAAAAAGATCGCGCGTCTCGCCTGTCGTTCCGGCAGGCGCAAGCGGCAGCTTCCTGCTTCCCACAGCATGCATGCATGCATGGGCGTCCCCGTTGTTTCTGCATGCGCTCTTCAGAGTTTTGCATCGAGATCTCAAGCCCCAAAATCTGTTGATCAGCAGAGGCGGAACTCTCAAACTCGCAGACTTTGGCCTCGCCAGGTACATGCAAAAGCCTTGTCGAGTGGGGTTGCTTTGCAACTGCGCCATTTCGCCAAGGGAAGAGGCTGCTGCGTGTGTGTCTGTGCTCGTCGCGCCTGTGTCGTGTATGCATGCACCGCTGGTAAATGCAACGTGCACACACGCAGGCCTTCATGATTGCATGCATGTCTGCCCACATGCCTTTTTCGTGTCTGCATGCCTTGTGAATCCCTCCACGTGGAAGCGGCGCTCGCTTTCTTCGCCTCGTGAGCTGGTTCTAGGGTGACAGCCACACCACATCGCATGATTCTTCCTTCCACACGTCGTGCTGCTGTCTGCAAAGTGTACGAGTTGCGCATTCACAGAGCATTTGGCATCCCAGTTCGATCATACACTCACGAAGTTGTAACTCTGTGGTACCGGGCTCCTGACGTTCTGATGGGCAGCAACACTTACTCTACGCCTGTCGATATTTGGAGTATAGGATGCATCTTCGCGGGTGAGGCGTTGTGCAGCCCTCTTTTAGCAGCCAGCCATTGTAGTGCTCGCCCTTTGGCGGCTGCCAGAAGCTCCTGAATGTGTCTACGTTTCCGAGGGGTCGTAATCGTAGTTGGGGGGAGAGGAGGAGAAGGGAAAACGGCTGTTCCTCTGCTGCTCTCTTCGAGATCCTGTCGGTGCGGCTGTTTCTTGTGGCGAATATCTTGGGGTTAGCACGGTGCTTTTTGAGGATATTTTTCCCCTGCCAAGTTGCCTTGGGCTGCTCAAGGCGCTCTCCTGCTGGATGGGGGCTTGAGCGTCTGTCTTGTAGTGTATGCCGAGTGTGCGCGTATGGTGTATTGACACTGGGGGCTGTTGCAGAGATGGTGAACGGGCGACCCCTGTTTCCAGGCTCGAATAACGAAGACCAGCTCCAGCGAATCTTCAAGGTTTTAGGTAATCGTGCAACGCAGAGGCCCCCCAAGCAGCACATGCATGCATGCATGCATGCATGCATGCACGCGCAAAGACGGGTTTAGCGACTGACGCCCTTAGCCACAGCCTTAAGGCGCGGACGGTGTGTGTGTGTCTGCTGCATGCGCTCCACAGGGACGCCTGCTCCAACTGAAAGCCTCACGGGTTTGCCGCAGTGGCGCAATAACTTCAAGTATTACCCACCGTTGAAGTGGAAATACATCGTGCGTTGAGTGTCGATGAGGCCCCACTGAGGGCGCATTCAGCGTGTTATGGGGTGCCATGTAACGTCTCTGCCGGACGGCTTTCGGCTTTTGGGGAGGTTGGGTAGTCTGCTTGCTGCGGGGCAGACACGTAGATGGCGCGTTGTGAGGCGGCACCCCTGTTGTGCGCAGCAACTATGGCTTTTTGGGCGCTCGTTCATGCGGTTTGGGGGTATTTCTAGAGATACGTGCATGCACGATAAGTGCAGGGGGTTCACATGCACACACCCTTACACGCCCAGAAAATCATGGCTTTCGACTTTTTGTGTTCTCCTCTCGTGTTTTCCTAGGCCCCCGGCCTGAGCGACTGCGGGTTGGATTTGCTTTCCAAAATGTTAGTCTTTGAGGCGTCCGAGAGGATTTCGGCGAAGAAAGCCATGCAGCATCCGTATTTTGATGACTTGGATCCTGCTCTCCGGGATACGAACTAATTAACTCCTTCGTATTTGGCGCAAATTCAGAGCTGCTGATGGTCCTAATACCCTCCGTCGTGTTCACGTGCAGAAAACAATGGGGAACAGGCATCCATTCAGACTACACGGGTTCTGTTTCGCGGCGGTTCGTCCGAAGGCCCAAGCAGCGTGCAGTTCGGGGAGGCACTCAGTCAAAATAGGGGGATCCAAAGAATCGCCACACCTCTCTCTTGAGTCTAGAGGCTTTGCTGCTTTAGGCGTTTCCACAGTCACGCGCGTTCCAGGCCTTTAAACGTTGTACCAAACCCTAAAGCTCTCGCGATATCATCAGAGAGCCACACCCTAAGGCCTCTTAACTTGCAGTGTTCAAGCGCACAGGGTTCACCTCACCCCGTACGCTCCCAAATCTGGGCTTTGCTGCAAGATTTTCGCGGCTGCAACATCCCTGCGTCCGACTCGTGTGCTGCACCACTGCAGACATATGATGGGGAATTTCGTGGTGTGGGTGCTGGGCTGTAGGTAGAGGTACCTCGAAGCTCAGAGAAACGCCACACACTTGGCGAATTGACAGCAAACAAACTCTTCAGAATCAACGCACTCGCAGACGCAAAACGGATACACACAGCGTGCTTCGTCGGTTAGCCATTACCAAGAAGGCACACAAGTACACATATATGTACATATATATATGTATATGTATGCATGTGCCTACATGTACACATCTACAGGGAACTACCACAGTTCCAACAGGTAGTAATACGTCTTGCACACATCGAGGGGCACAGCACGCCACCTGCCTATCGGCACACAGCTGGCAAGCGCGAGAGGCATCTCTCCAACTCCAACTGCCCCTATTTGCTCCGCGTTTTTACTCCCCCAAGAAACCATCTCCGCGTTGACAGTCTACAGATCTTCCAGGGGTGCTGATGGGTTCGCACTGGCAGGACGCTCAGCAGAATACGCTGTGCACGTAGGCGGCCACACTCACGCCGCTGCAAGCGGAAAGAGACGTCCAACTGAATGGACTGCCGGGGTAGGAGTGTGTTTCTTTGAGAGTAGATGTCTAGGGGCAAGCCTCGTACTCTGCAAAGAGCGCCTGCAAGGGCTGCCTTCCCTCTTCGCGGTGTTATGGCTGCACCTTGGTATGGGCTGCTGCCAAGCAGTCCACACTAGGGGAGACAGACGCTTCCCCGAGCAGCTGGCCATACAGCTGAACTTGACTAGCTTGACAGCAGGCGGTATCGCGTCTGCCCTTCCGTCTCCGTTCATGCCCTTATCCTCGCTTGTATTCTGCGGTTGAGGGCAGAAGCGTGTTCCTTGCGCTCACAAAGAAAAAACCAGCCGTCCAACAGAGGTGGTGCTGCTGAGCTCGCTCCCAAGCCATAGCAACTTCAGGCTTCCACTCGCTGCACCCTGCGTTTCTTTCGCTGCCCTTTCCTCGCCTGCGCGCTGCTCTCCGCTTGCGGAGGGACGAAGGGAGGGAGAGCCCTACTGCTGCTGCTTCACTGCCGTTCTGCCCCCCTGACTCCCGCCGTGCAGCCGCAGCTGCTGGCCGGTCCCCTCCCTCGCAGAGAAAATCCAGTACCCCCGTCTATCGTAGTTCAAGTGCAATCGTGCAGGGCCTGCCATACGTAGCGCTGCAGTGCATGCGCTCCTCTGCCGCTGATCCCCCCTCCCTGCGACACACCCCCGGGAGGTAGCACACCTAAGAGGAGCCTCGCCGATTCCAGCAGTCCCTAGGGATATCCTGCTGCGGTTCTCCCCGTAGTACCGCCGGCCATAGCGCTCGCCTCCATGCGAAAAAGCCGTTCAGTGCAGACACTGAAGAGCCCTGAACTCGCGCGTTTTCCCTGCAAACCGCCAAAACGGCTCTCCTGGATACAAAACACAGACACCCAAACACACCAGACACACATACACCTGGCACAAAGAGACAGTCGAGACGGCGTGAGCCTCTGCTGCAGACTTCCACGAAAACTAGGAGGCTCTTGGGGTGTGGCTCTAGCCGCGCAGAAGAGCGCTTGCCACTTTCAATTCGAAGCTGCTGAGGCGTGAGGGTTAGGGGCGCAGCTATACGGTTCGTGTCAAAGGGGTTGGCATCTTTGAGACAGCGAAGCGCTGTTTCGCGCCGAAGCAAAGCCCCCCCCACCCAACCATAAGCCATTGAAATGTAGAATCTGCCCGAAGACGTGTCTGTCGTGCTGCACCAGTTGCGGCTGCTGGAGGCATCCCTCAGCTTTCGTTGCTTGCCCATCAGCTGCGCATGGCCGGCAGGTGACGATCCTGCCGTTTCCGCACTCTCCAAGAGCAGCTAGACTACATTCTTCCCTCCACACGCGAGAACCCCACCACTTATCAAGAGACACTTACCACGCACATCCATAGACAAAGAAGACGACCCGCAGAGCAACGCCCTCCAACTTTTCCCTGGAACTCGCTCTGGAGGCGTCTCCCACGCGACGCTTAGCCTTTGCAAAGAAACACGAAGCTGCCTGTACACTCACTAGCCCCCAATCCCACGCCATCTGAGACAACCACCCGCCGGTAGGACCGCTGCAGCAGCAGGAGCGACGCGAGCGACTGCTGCTGCTTGGAGGAAGGCTCATCATTCTCCTGCTGCAGCTGCTCCTTCGGGGTCCTCTGGCCCGCGAAAATCCTCTCAGCTGTAAAAAGCGACCGCTGCTGCAGCAGCGCAGCTGCCTGGGGTTCCACCAGCAACTCTGCGCAAACAAAAGGGACCAGCTTTTGATGAGAGCAGCTCCCTAGTCCTCGGCGGCTCCCTCTTGGGTTAATGCCGGCGGGTGCTCCCCCACAACAACAATCTGCTGGCCGTGCCACTTGAAAAAACAAAGCAGGTGTGTCTGGAAGCGAATCTCCTGTAATGCGACAGAAGCCCTAGCCTCCCCTTTTGCGAGGAGGGGATAGTTGTAGGGCGCAAACTGCTATGTAATGCTCTCCAACTCCTCTTTGTGCAGAGCTGCGGCCTGTACCAACCTGACTCACTCCCACTGCTGCAGCTGCTTGTGCTGCAGCTGCCTGCGCTGCTGCACCCTCCACTTGCTGCGGTTGGGAAAGGTCTTCTCGGCATCTGCATACGCTATGAACACCCCCTCAAAGACTTTGTGCCTCGCCACCCAAGTCTCTCCCCAATCCCTTCGTGGCATCTTGCCCTTATTGCTCAGCCCGCTCTACCCAATGCCAGTATCCCTCAAGGCTAGATCTCGAGACGTCCAACGATGCCTCTGGAGACCTCCCTTCAGAAGCCTCTGCAGATGCTCGTCCTGGAGCGCCGCCACCCCTGGAGGCATACTAACCAAGCACCACGAGCACTGGATAGTTCTCTGCAAAGGACGGGGGGTTCTGAAGGGGTGGGGTAGTGGGACAGCCTCTCTGGAAGTCTTTCCAAGGTTTCTACGCGACAGCTTCCTTGGGGAAGCTTAAACGGCGCACAACTCAGGAAGCACCCAGCACGAGTCGAACGGAACAATAAAAGAAGTCTCTAAACACCAAGGACTCAAGGAGGCCTCTTCTTGCCGTTGCGGCTGCTCAGTGGGGCTGCTTGACACGCGTTCGTCGAAAGGATCCTTAGGGGCGTCTCCTACAAGGTTCCCCCACCGAAGAATTTCCAACAGGGAGAGATAAAGCACAATAAAGGGGGAGTAGGGGGACGACATAACAGTGGCCGCAATCAGCCAGTACCAAAACGGATGTTCCAGCAGCAAGCACGCTGAGGGGGCTGCTACGTGTGCTGCTCCTGTGGCAGCTAGTGCAGTCGTAGCGGGCGTCACAGGGGGTAACATTCTGCGCTGTGTTGAGGAGCAGTTGCGCGTGGGCAGCTGGTCCTTGAAACTTTGTCTATCAAATCTCTTTCCCTCAAGGTCTACGAGCTAAATAGCGGCGCAGCTTCGCCATCCGGCTCGTGGCTTGCAAGTTTCGAGGCTCGGGGACCCCTGCAAGCTCAGATCGAGAGGAAGGCAGCAGTAGCGGCGGCATTCTGGAGTAACAGCACATGGTCGGAAAGAAGAGTCACAAATTGTAGGTAAGCCATGGGAAGACGTTCACACTTTCTGCCCCCACGCTTACGCAAGGCAGTGTGGGGGGACAAAGGGGAGGGAGAAGAAAGGGAGTAGTAGACAGCGCCCTGTACAGATGCTTGCAGTCTGCGAACGGCAGCTTGCACGGCAATTCATGGCGTCCAATGAAAATGGCCCCTCCATAAAAACCGATGTCAGCATAGGAATGGGGCGGGGTGTGTGAGTAACAGCAGCTGACCGATGGTTCAAGACCAGTGGTCTGAGGGTGATGATGCTCTTGCTGAAGAACGCTGCCCCCGCTAGAGCTGCTCTTTCTATCTATTTATGGGGTGATCCTTTACTGCACTGTCTGTCAGGGGTGTCCCGAGGAACCGGCTAGAGAGCGCTGTGTAGTGCGCTCGGCCTGCTCTTACTGGTGCAGGCGCATTTTCGCCTCGCCTGCTGGAGCGGGGGTGTATCGCACGTCTCAGACTACGCCCTGTCAAGCGTTATAGCACATAAACTGAGCGTGCCTTGTCTCCATTCGGAGCACCCTCGTTCCAAAACGTGGTGCAAGTTGAGTGCTGCGGCATCACGCCGCTGGTGTCGCCACGTTTCCCAGTGTAAAGCTACTGCTACCCCTAATTATTATCCGAATGCAGGCCACTGGCCTTAGGCACGCTTCTGGCTCGAACAAAAGAGTCACTATTGGGGGTTGCTTTTGGAGAGCTTTTCCCCCTTCGCCTTTCTCGTCTACCCCTTCCTGTCACCCCACAAATTCCAATCCGTGGAGCACGAGAGGGAAACAGAGGGACCACCGGCGAGGTCCTTGGAAATGGCTCGACGCACTCAAATGCTCAATCGTTTCCATCGGCACCCAGGCATACGCACAGGAGAGAGGTGCACACAGGCACAGGCACTACATTCACCCCCGTAGTGTGGAGCAAGCTAATCAGCCCTCTTGTGCGAAAAACATGCAAGCAGCCGGACATACAGTCCATCGCAAATGAGACCTTAACTACACGTACCAAGAGTACAAGGAACTCCCAAAATGTAGACTGCATGCCAGAGTCTTGCTCGTACGCGAGCTCTAGTACGTGTGCGACGCGCCTCAGAAAGCAGGCAGGCTGCGTTCATCACCAGCAGCAGCCCTTGCAGCAGCAGCTAGGACGCAATGAGTAGCAGGAATCGGGAAACAGGTGATTAGCAGAACCTGAAATGCCAAGCAGAAGTCTTGGAGACTTTTGCTCTGACTTCAAATATGGCTGACACTACAAAGGCTGCTGATTTTAGCGAGTATAACGCTACGGCTCAAGACTAGAGCCTCGTGCACCTAATGCCCACATTATGGTACTTTTTTCTTGTTTGTAGCTGCGAAGTATGCATGAAATTTACTGCTGTAACTCCAGTCACTGGTATTGCGGGCTATGCTACACTAGTATACTTTCTACTATGCTAATTATATTTTACTGAGAACTGGGAAGGAATCAACAAATTAGATTGCCTATTTGGTGCACTTACTTAATAAAGAATCGGTTTAGCTCGATTTAGCAAGACACATTATGGGCTTCGCGTGTGTGCTCGATGGTATGTGCAACTAGCTGAGGAGTTCTTGAAAAATGCAAGTACGTGCACCCTGGCTGCCCCTCTCCCTTCGTACCGGAGCTGGTCAACGAAAGCGAGGGCTCCTTCTGAAAGGCGCACACTAAGTTTTGCCAAGTCTGCATCGAGTCTGGTATCATATGGCTCCCTAAGGTCGCCTCAAATGAAGCGAAGACGCCATATGGCCCAATGCAGCCACTTTGTGCCCATCCAGTGGCTGTGGCTGCAATGTGATGCAAAGTTTCGCTATATCGGCTGTCTGGCTTTTGGCTAAGCTATTCATAAATTTGATACCTTGAAGTTCTTTGGCAACAGTCTGAAAACAAAACCCTGGCGATGGAACTGAAGGTGGGGCAGCTTCTATTGGAGCACAAGAAGCCGGCTTGCAAGCTGATGTGAACGCAGCAGGTACACAGCTGGTCGAAAACCCTGATTTAGTAGCCTATTAAGTGTGTATTGATGCGTCACTGTAGTTTCTGTAGTTTATGGTGTTCAGAAAAGCATGAGGGCCGTAATGTTGGGCAGGCACTCGAACATTTTATTAGCCAGTTCGACGAGTACCTTGCTTCGTGTTACCCAAAGGAGGTAGTGAGGGGTCCGGATTGCGGAGTGCTTATCAAAAGAAAGAGCCCTACAGTCGTGGTTCTACTCATACAGAGGAAGTTGTCTGCCTAAAAGGATCACTACGCTTCACGCCTTCATAGTGACACTGTCTCACAATTTACGCCGATACACGCTCAACAGCGAAATTAAGAGAATTAAACAAGCTGAAACAGGGAAATGATTCAAGGAAACATGTAGGAATGAAAATGAGATTTCTCTTCGCAATAGTCACAACGTAGACGAAGACGTGCTTTATCAGTGTTTCGACTCGGGTCTGATTGAGTGCCCCTTCAGGGGGTCGCAGGATGGGCAGCCACTCAAAACTAGAAGAGCCGACCGATGAGGCTTTCTCAAATGACGGTCTGCATGAAATTCCAAGAGCAAATGAGCGCATGCCTTGCGCCTCTGGCTGGGCAAGAAGAGACAAGTCTCGGTTTAGAGCCAGAGGAAACCCCGCGCTTTAGAACAACTTTCGACAGCGCCCGACAGCGCAACTGCATGGGAAAGCTGAGTCATACAATCTGGAAGTGCATAAGCATACAAAAGCCAGTGAGTTTTAGCAACGGGACTGAGCCTCGCCGAAGCAGGCTCGTTGGTTTAAGCCTCAACAGGAAAACGGGAAGCCCCCCACGCGGGCAGCAACGTACCGAAGGGGGCTATAGAGGATAGAGTCGCGGTTGGCGACCCTGCACGGCTCAATTCTACGCGGATGCAATCCTGCATCAATGGTGGGAAATCGATCTCGTTAGTTGCCACATGGTGGCCAGCGAGTCCGCTATCCGACGAGAGGGCGTAGATGTGCAATCTGTCTGATGACTAGTTAGCACAATCTTTAAGACTTATATTTGCTGACAGGCTGCTGAACACAAGGAATGGCAAAGCTCCGAGCAGCAGCCTATCATTTTAATTCGAAGCTGCCTTTATGAGTATGATTTATGACTTTTATGTTGTTCCCACGCACCTTTGCGTAATCCTAGATATGCCATGTATGGCCCAACGGAATGTGCGCATGCGGCCACAACTGCGCGCTGGGGGGATTAGAGTGCCAAGAATCGCTTGGAAGATCCACCTTCTGGTCTGCTCACTAACGGACATTTTGGCTGTGGTGAGCACTGTCGAGTCCTCACATCCACAAGCTGAGGCAGAGCCTTCATGCGAGCAGCTCAGTGGAGAAGTAATTCTAAGCATGCATCCAGTCCTACTGGTTCTGCAATTGGTCTCTATTTGAGGACTCGATTGAGCTCTTTGCCTAGGTTCAGGATGAATAGGCAAGTATTGAAGGGTGATTCGCTGATGCGTTGAATACGAAGCTGCCAGCAGGCTGGCGACCTGGAAGTCGCCCAGCGCGCCGTATTAAAATACTTCTCGGGTCAGCCTCAAGCTATGTCTAGCGGTATCGGAAGCCGCTACACCATAAACAGGAAGGTGAGCTAGGTAAAGTGTGTGAAGTAAAAGTTTCAGATGCCCCAGACTGGCGAACTGCTTGGCCGAATACATCGATAAACAGTCGCTCGACAGCTAACTTCAAAGACACGTTTTGCAAATTTCCATCCAAGGCATGAGCAGCGTTCCACACTTGCATTCGCAAGTCCATGAATACGGTTTAAACCATTTAATATCCAAATCTAACTGCAATTGCATGTCACTTGAGATATCTATGATCCTGTCAATGAGGGCTGGATGGCCGTTTACATGTACGGCGTCGTAATATTAGTCAAAATGTTTGGGTATCCCAACAGCACCCACTGCATGCGCTTCAGATGCTGCGGAGGAAGCAGTAGTATGTGGAGACACCCAAGTGCTCGTAGTTTCTTAGAACAGTTGATTTCTATGATTCCGTCTTCAGTATAGGAACTGAGCCAGATACGGCACGAATTGAAGCAGGCAAGGCGTAGCCTTTAATGTTACCCAGATGCAAGGATGTTACAGAGTTCTATTAACTTGAATCTTGTTATCGAAATTTCATAATGGATTTGCTTAAGTTATTTTCTTTTAACTAATGTATTTGAGCAAACACAATCTGTGACCTGCAGAGAGGAGGCCGATGTCGCACTGACGACACTCATTCTCCACCTGACCACACCTTCGGTACTTGTGCTTCCCGATTATGAACGTCAGTGCTTCCATACAGCCAATGATAGCGACGGCGGGGCGTACTACTCTCTCAAAAGGTTGTCGATTCCACAGGACACCAAATTCTTGTTTGTTGTTCTCATCGCCTCACCAAAACCGAGCAGCGGTTCCCACGCCACGAACGATAAGCTACACGCAGTGTAGTAGGGCGTGAAAAAAGATGCCGGCATTACTTCTGTGGAAGTATTTATTGTCAAGATCAATTGTCAGTTTCGAAGTACCTTTCGAACAACTCTAATAACTTCTATCGCCAAACGGGCCTTCCGTGACTGGGGCATCTAATGCAGTACGACGTAACAGTGAAGTATATTAGGAGCATCATTAGGGCGGTTCCCCACGCGCTTTCGTGAAGCCCCAGCGATTCACTATCGTGCAGCGCAATTTCTCTTGTCTGTGATGAGTAACGGTGTCGATCAATTTCAAGTTTGCATGTGCCTTCAACACCTGTGCATTCTCTGTTATCGGGAAACTTAGCAATTGCAAAAGGGTGAAGCAGCGCCATGTTGACTAATACCTGCTGTGATTCAAAGCAAAGCGTATTCTCCGTGACCTGTTTATTCCGACTTTGCACCGCAATGCCATTCTGCGCAAATCGCACGCGGAAGGTTTCTCAGGTCACAGCACGTCCCATAGTACGGTGATAAGGTGCTCAACGTCCAGATGCTGGCCTGAGACGCGTCCTGCAGCAGAGATGCATGTGCTGTCACGCCAATTTGCCAGGAGCTACAAAAATTCTAAGGGCGAGCCTTTGCAAGACCTTTCTGTCCACGATAAGATTTGGACTGGTCTGAAGATGAACTACCCTTTTGGACTGCCGGAAGTCAAGGGTCAGGACAATATCTGCGCAGTCGTCCACAGAATCAACAAATATGCCCGTTTAGGTCTTTTCTTGTGCTCTGTTACGGTTTAGAAAATTGCTTAAATCTCCTCAAGTCATGGCTAGAAACTGCACAAATTCCTCCGGAGTATCATTACAGATAAGAATTTGGAGTTCGTTGGTGTGTTCTGGAGGGCCTTTATGGCCCGCCCACGGACTGATCGCTGTGTGATCTCAACGAAATATCCTGAGGCAGATGGACAGACATTATGCACCAACTGCAGTCTTCTGCAGCACTTTAGATTGCTCAATCAGACAAATCCAATGCTTGGTTTGAGTTTGTACCTTGTACTGAGTGGGTACATAAACAACAGTACCCTGGTTTACCCGTTGCCTTGCGGCATTCCTCGTCCGCACGGAGGAGACCCTCTCCAATCCGGGCCTGCGCCTGGTAGTCAGGGTTTAGCAGCTACCCTTTGCACTGGAGGGATATGAGAGAACAAGTGGCTGGTGCACGCGGATGTGTGCGCAGAATTGAAGTGGCAAGCACTGAACTATGATAAGCGACTGTCGACTGTGTGTTCCGATCATGGATATTTGGTGCATGTGGATGCGCCAGAAAGAGAGCACACCAAGAGGGTTGCGACCAGGCGGCTTGGATGACCATGCGCGATCCTTATAGGCATCATTTCTCTTTCTTGCACTGTCAGTTTCCTTCAAAGATTCGAGTTGCCACCGAACGTATCAATATTGGCTCCCTGAAAAAGTTCAGCAGCGCTTCAATTGTTCTACAACCTTGCCCAGGCCAGTGATTTTCATGTAGGCGGAAGCTCCACTGGCAAACGTAGAGGTGCGAGTTTTTAGGGCTTTTGAGCACTGAGGATATACTAGACGGAAAATTTTGGTGAAATGCTGCAGGAAACACCAGCCTCAGGCATCGATAGAGGGGCAGTCGCGGGCTCTTTTGCCTGGGGGAGAATTTTCCGGCTCCGCTTTCACAAACAAAGCAGGTCACCACACGCGGATATTCTCCTCATTGCTTGGCAATCGCCCATCCCCCGTGCATCTGTTCTGCCTGAATTAGACTCGGTGCTCTGTGGTATTGCTTGAAAAGTTTCTGTGAAGTATTGCTCTTGTGTTCTCTGAACTCACACTTACGCGTGGGCACCCTTAGGTATGCTCTCCCGCCATTCTTCCCCTTGCCATGCTTGGGATCGGAAATCGACCATGCTGCACGCACCGGCTGCAATGGTATTCAAAGACTGCTCGGTGATATGAGAAATCTTCGCTGACCTAGTGTGGATTTTGAGTGACTGTGCATACTTTACTTGTCTTCTGCTTCTTCTATGCAATAGGGGCTTAGATTTCAACGCTCCGACGTCAGGGAATCATAGCACCGCCAGGGTCGTGTTGGTTGGTTGCCTCCTGCGTTGGTTAGTGTGCATGTCTTAACACGTTACAATTTCAGTCTACGGACTGATATGCAGTTTGCCGTTCTTGTTCTTTACTCTTTCGGATTTCTACCTGCCTGGGGAGTGCCCATTATACAGAGGCACTTCACGCTGTCCTGAACCCAGGTAGCGTCAACGTACAGGTAGGGAACACGAAGGCATGTTTTTCGAAATAGGCGGAAGATATGCGGGGCCAAGGTACATGTACAAACTTTCTATTTCACTAGCTGTGCTGAACGAAGAAATTAATTAACAATTGAGTGATGGCTTCATTTAGGTGTATGCCATGTTTATTGCATTGTGCTGAGAGCACGAGCCGAGAACACGCGATCTTGTGCGCGTGTGCAGTAGATGCTACATGCAACAAGCTAGGAGTGGTTGGACAGCACAGACGATGCAGCAACGTGCACTGGAGCAGTCGTTTTCACTTAAATCAAAGCCCTCAGGGGTGTTGGCAGGGGAATGAGGGAGCCCTTTCGCAAAGCACTCAATAGCTTCTTCCAAGGCTGTATTTTAGAGCCAAGTATCTTCCTAGGAGATCCCAGATGGAACGTTACATCTCGAGCCGGAACCTTTCCGAGTACTGCAAGCATCAAGAAGGTAGCTCCTAAAGAGGAAGTTTAGATACATCCGTCCAGTGTTTTGATGGGTGCACAAAGCGGGCAACTTTCGAAGGGAGTCTATAAGAGAATCCTTGCAGCATTCATAGCCCTGGCGAAGTGAGTTTGCCTTTTTCCCGCGCGTGAACACATATTTTGTGTGTCTGCTTGCTCGTTTTCAAACGTCTGCGAAATAAGCCCCCCTAATTTAGCGGTACATGCGTGTACTGCACGTGTACATTTTCTGTGTTGCATCCAGTACACTACACTCCGCCTCCTCAGCACGACACCCTTTTGTGCCCCCTTCGCAGCTGACACATTCACAAAGTGAGACACCCAAGCACAGAGGCAAGGCGCTGGAGGCTAAAGTCTGCCACTCGGGAGAAGACAGTAGGGGCAGCAGAGGGGCGTCTTGCGCGGGTGCTGATGGATCCTCGGGGGAAAATGGATGAGCATATTGCACATAGAGAAATGATAAACTGCCTTTATATTTCATTCAGAGAACAGGCATTTCCAACAAACGAAGCCAGAAGCCCTTCTGAACTTCAAGCGGCTGCTGCTCAGCCCTCAGCGTCAAGAGAGAGAGGCTTCGCACGGGAGTGATTCCGCTGCACGCGGTAGATCTCTTGTGTACCTGCGCTTCCATTTGGGTTAGGAGCGCACTGAAAATAGAATATTTCTGTCAATTGCCTATAACCTCGAACGTTGTCTTTCGTAGCAACACCCGAGAATGGTGCTGTTCAAGGACATAGGGAAGCCCGCATCCGGTGCGCCTATTGGAGTGCCTGAGAATATTTGAATATTGCCGATATCCGCAGCTGCTTCTTGCGGCACGTGTACATTTAGACATATCCTCAGTGTGCACCTCCGGGGACCGCTGTTGGGGGGCAGGTGAAGCTGGGATGCGTTAATTGGCGGGAGCACATCACGGTTGCATGCTGCACATGCAGGTGTTCTGTAGCTGCAGCAAATTCGAGGACCACTCATGCGTTTTAGCATAATAAAGCTGCTGTACTCTTGCGCTTCTGCTTTGCATTTCGGCTGGCTCGCGAAAGCCCTCTCGATGGCACAAAACAAGCCCTAGTTCCGTTCCTGTCTCGCGGGAAAATGCGTATCAATGCGGGCTTTGGATTGCATTTTCTACTCCGCAGACCTCCTCAAGAAAGGATTTCCTCATGAGAAGCCATGGGACCTTGAGTACAAGTACAAGTCGAAGAATCCAGTAAGGCGCAGCCCACCGCCGTTGGATTGTGGGGAGTGCGTGCAAATGCGTAAAGTGCATTACTTTAGCTTCTGTGCTAGAGGAAATGGCTGCGTCGATTGCGATGGACGGCCTGCTGTAGCCCAGTGCGCTTCATTTCCGAGTTTCTCTGGATTTGTTTTCCGTCAGTGCCCGCGCACAAGCCGTTTTTTCGCGCGATTGCAAGTGTGTGCCCGCCTGCCTGCCGTGCCGTTGCTCAGCAAATCGTAAATACAGCTGGGGTGAACAATCTCGGTGGATTTGATGCGTCTTCCACCTTGACGTACACCGCGGGAGATGCGACTGCAGAGGTCAAGGTTCTATCTGCCGGCAGGTCCTACGTGGATTTGTCCTACAAGGTACTTTGGGTTAAATGCCTAGTTTGGGGTGTATATGTCGTGTAGCTTGCGGAGGAGCGAATATGAAAAGGTTTTTCCTGGCGTTGATTTGAGCTCCAATACTGTTTGCCGGGATCTCCTCGCTTGCCAGTAGGGTTAATGGTGGAGGAGGTACGATTGCGTTTTTTGAAACAGATCCCCCAATTCCCAAGCTTGATTCTCTCCACCAAGTATGAGAGGAAGGGGGAGAAGACGACTGCAGACGCTTTTGACTTTTCCACGGAATACGTCGCTCCCCGTTTCCACAGCATCCTGAACGTGAGTCTTGCTCGCTGGGAGTGCGGGATTGCTGCGCCCTTTGAAGCGGCTCCAGGTTCACTTCGTGTAAAAGTCTGGGGATTTGTTGAAATAATGGTTTCTGCGTTTGCATGGCCGCATGGTGGTTTCGCCGTAAAGGAGGGCTGTGGCTTTTTTCTTTTTCATGAAACGCGTGTCTGCTGCATCGCATGGAGATCTACTGGTCTTCATGTGCAAAACCACCCAGTGACAGTATTTGGTGTGCTTCTGCTCTGAACTCTTCAGGTTAGCCCTATCCTGAGGACGTTCACCTCTTCCGGAACCTTCACCTATGAGCGCTTCAGGTTCGGTGGTAAGTCTTGCAAAGTGGGAAGGGCAGTGCCGAAGCTTTAGCCGTTGAGTGTTTCCTTCCCCGGTTGGTTTCGACATGATTTCGCTTTCGTTGCCGTTTGTTTTCTTAGGCGAGGTTTCGGGCAAGCTCGACGCCTCGGGCATGAAATACGCAGTAGGCGCATCTTACACTGCCCCCACGACGGGAGGAAAGGGTGGTTGCTGGATGGCGGCTGTTCGAACGTAAGTTTTCCATCTGGCTTTTTCTACGAGACTGCATTTACCCGCGTTCCCAAGCATCAGCCGTTCTCGGCCTACAGCGAGAGGCGGCATTTGCACACGCGGATCAAGACACTCCGTCTCAATACGCCCTAGTGCTTGCTTTAGTGGAATCGTATCTCCAATTTTGCGCCTGGCATATGCCTCTGTGGATGCAGCGCCCCAACATGCAATATGATGTTCGGGAAGATCCTGGGCAGCGTCAACGGCAAGTCTCTGGATGGTCGCGGCGCAGAGGTGGCTGCCGAGATTGAATACAGCATTCCAGATAACAAGAGCAATATTACCTTCGGTGGCATGTGGTACATGAACGATGAGAAAGACACCCTTGTAAAATCCAAGATATCGCAGAACGGCCTCTTGGCTGTAGCCGTCACCCACAAACTCTGCGGCTACCTGCATGCCACAGTCGGGACCCAACTGGATGTTTCAAAGGGGCAGAGCCCAGAAAACGTGAAATACGGTGTGAAGATCGACGTATCTTCATGAGGTATTTGATTATGCGTGCAATGACAGTTGCGCCAGCACACATCTTGGCCTGGAGCCGCCAACTGGGTGTAAGGTACTGCTTCAACCTTCCTTGGGTGCATATTCATGGTCGGTCTAGTGGATGGTTTCCCCCGTTCACTGCTGTGGCCGCGTGAATCCACCAAGGGCCAAAGGGTTCTCTGTGGTTTCATGGAGTGCACTGCTACAACCCGGTTTTCTGACGAGAAATTCTCACCATGCATTCACGGCTACGCTAATGCGGCTAGAGGGTCAGGCATAGTTTAAATGATGCAGCTTGTTATTATCGCAAAGCGCTTTATGTCTCCAAACTGTGCACCAGAGCCAGTGCCGTATGCTGCTACGGCTATTTCTGCATTTCACAGAGGCACGAATCACCAGGAGCCGGCGGCATAGGAGCACAGCTCAGCGCTCGAGAGCAGTGTACTCTTGTTTTGTAGACAGGTGTCTGGAGGAATAAATGGCTTAACGGATATAGAGTAGCTTCCCTAGTGTGTTGCACACGCTAGGCTTCACTGTGAGGGTAAGACGTACCCACCGCTTGTGCTCCAGTGCGCGAGGCATAGAAGCAAAGCAGTAGGCACGGAAGAAAAATTGTAACCGAAACTTGCCATATGTTCAGGCAAAACAGTAAATGTTCATGCTAAGCGCTTCTCCTGGATGCGTGCTTGCTAATCACGCGTTTTCATTCGGGAGGTGTCTTTGTGGGTCACTTTACAGGAGTCGTGAGTGGAGGCGATTAGGTGTCGTTCACGCCTTCCTCCGAGCCGTTTAATACAAATTGGTGGCCATGCGGTGTATAAGTCTAGCCGAAAACATCTGAATAGCTGCTTTTTATGTGCATTCTTGCCCATGTATAGGGAGTTTTCTTCAGCTTCATGGGCGGTGCTAGGTTTTGTGCATGGCATGCGCGACTCTGATGAGCTCGTGCTTCATGTTTCTGGACCGATTCGCGTTCTAAAGCCTTAAAATGCATTAATGTCATGAATTTTCGCTCTCAAGAATCCGCAACCAGAACCGCAGCAACCTGTAGCGGTCTGGTTCTGCCTGACCGCTCGGCGGACTTCAGGTGGTGGCATGGGTGTTTCTTCGGTCAGTTCATGATGGTGCTTGTTCCATGATGCAATTTTTCAAGCACCCGATGAATATAATCCATTTTGTTCGCGGCGACGAGATTTTGGGTCCGTCAGTGAGCTAGTTTGTCTTCAGGAACGTTTATTTGACACAAACCGTGCAGGGGTGGACCACTCCCTCAGCGCATGTAAAGCTTACCCGTGACCGTTTTCCCTCTTCTTTCGATTGTTTCACAACCCTTTCCAGTTTGGAGCGCCTGCGTCGTGGACGGCGGAGAAAGCAGCCCTTCCATGGTCCAGCTCTGCAACCGCTGGAGGCCTACCCCAGAGGCGTCGGCTGCAGTACGCTTGCATCCAGCTCCAGCTCATGTCTTGCCCCCTCCTTTCCACTCTCTGAAATGCCGAAACCCACCAAGCGCGAGCGTCCAAACAGCTACAACTCGCCAGGCGGCATTCATAGACCCCGCTGGAGCACTGCCCCACAGGAAACTGCAACAGCAGAAGCAGCAACAGCAGTTCTGCACGACCAAGACAGCGACGCTTTGACAGCACCGCAGAGCAGGCCTGCAGAAGCCTCTGCACCCGCGTTCACTCAAGAGACTCTCTGGAAATCCAAACGAAGGCGCAGGTGTATTCCCCCTGCGTTGACAGCAGCAGGGGTTGGTGCCACACCGACTGAAGGGCAGCAGCAGTCGTCTCTCCAGCCTTCTGAACAACCCGGAAAAACACCTGAGTGTGAAGCTGCGGCGGTCGCGCGTGCACGCGGAAACCAACGCCTTGCTCGCCCCCAAAGGAGCACCAGCAGCGTCAGTAGCACCAGCAGCAAGAGCATGGCAAGAGATGCTGCATCAGCAGTCACACGCCCGCTGCAGGAAGTCTGCGTCTGCTGCGCAGCAACGAAGACTCCCGCTGTCAGTCGAAGCAGTTCCCGCAGCAACAGTGCGTTCCTCCTCTTTGAGAATTTCGGGGACGAATCCAACCGCCACAGCCGTCTTACTAGTAATAACAATGACAGCAGCAGCAGCCGCAGCAGCAGCCGCACGGATAGTAGCTGCAGCGAGGATGAGGCTCTCTCTATGCAGCTGACCTCGAATTCAGTAAATCTGCCGTCCTCAGCAGGAGCCACACCAGCAACAGCCGATCCTACAGTGTGTGCTGCCTCCTACGCCATAAGTCAGACTGTCGACGTGATTTTGCCAATACTGGGGGGGCAAGACAGCCTTCAGACTCTGGCATGTGTGTGTCGCTGTTTGCGAATGGCGGTGCTAAGCAGCAGTGCATGGGGTGGCATCCTAGAGAGGGAAGGACTGCTGTCTGTTGTGACTTTGAAAAGCCAGGAGCTCTCAGAAAGGCGAAGCAAAGGCAGAGTCTATGCAGGATTCGTTCCTGCCGTAATACTTCGACAGCAAAGAGTGCGAGAGCAGGCGGCTATTGCGGCTGCTGTGTCGCAGCAGCTCGATCCTCAAATCCACCGCAGCAACAGCAGCAGCAGCAACGCCACCACCACCACCACCACCACTCCCGAGCTACTCGCTCCCGTGGCTATTCGATCGGTAAACTTGAAAGTCTGCAATGCAGAAGTCGATGACGGGGTTCCTGCATCCCTGCTGCGTGAACTTGCCCTCTTGCAGCAGCTGCAGAGAGATCACGCCTTCGCAGCGACGACCGCATGCACCAGCACCAGCAGCACCAGCAAGACAGACGAACGGCGGGAAGAACTGCCAATTGTGCGCTATGTGGGAGCTGAGCTCAAAGGGTCGATGCTCCATGTCTGCACACAGTTTCACAGAAGAAATCTCAGATCCTACTGGAGGGTAAGCCACGTCAAACCCTATGCGCCAATACAGCAAAGATGCAGCATAAAGACGCCACATTCCCCTGTCTCCCCCATCACCCTACCATTCCACCCACCCCTCCTCTAACTGTTCACCCCCCCCCGCTTTCTCCTACATTTTAAAGCTCCCAATCGCAGGCACACGACCAAGAACCTGCTACACACAAAAAGCCTTCTCGATCAAACAAAACGTGTGCATACGTATGTATGTTTATGTATATGTATATGTATGTACATGTATATGTATGTACATGTATACGTATGTATATGTGTGTATGTTTATGTATATGCATATGTATATGTATGTACATGTACATGTATGTATATGTATATGTATGTACATGTACATGTATGTATATGTATATGAATATGTATATGTATGTATATGTATGTATGTGTGTGTATGTTTATGTTTATATATATATGTATGTATATGTATGTATGTATATGTATGTACATGTATATGCATGTACATGTATATGTATGTACATGTACATGTGTGTCTGTGTATATGTGTGTCTGTGTATATGTGTGTATGTTTATGTATATGTACATATACGTATGTATGTACATATATGTATGTATGTATGCTGAGGTTTGTTTTAGGAATTGCAAGAGGCCGGCTGTCTCTCCTTAGGTGGCGGTCGATTTTTGCGTTGGGGTGCACTACGGCTGCTTGAGGGATTGCTGACGTCTTTGCGGTTCTTGCACAAACGAGGAGTCTTACATCGAAACATAAAGCCAGACAACATCCTTCTGTCTCTGCCTGGCGATGCGCATCCCCGAGTTGCCTTCGCGAGCATCAGCAAAGGTGGGCGCTAAATACTGCTGCCACGCGGTTGCCTCGCCTTTCTTTCCTAGACGCTGCCACAAACGCTGATCTTTTGTGCACGTCTTCGCGAGTGTCATAGCTGCGTTGCTCGATGAAAGCAAGCAGCGCTTCCAACATGTGTTTGCTTGTGTTTCACGCAGCTCTTTTAGCTTTCTCTCGATACTTCACTCCCCTGTACGCTCACCAAGAATCACCCTCCCGTCCTGCTGTTGCGGCTGCCGCTGCTGCTGCAGTTGCCGCGGCAACAGCAGCAGCAGACTGCGGCTGCTGCCGCTGCAGGGTGAACGCAGAAGCAGCAGAAAACTGTTTGTCGGCTTTTGACTTCTTTGACTCCACTGTGGGAGCACCCTGCGTGAAGCTGAGCGATCTGGCGATGGGCCGCCTTCTTGACTACAAAAACGTTCGACTGACACCTGAAAGTACATCCTTCTTCTTCATTCTGCTGCTGACGCTAATCATGCTGCTGCTAGAAAGTACATACTTCTTCTTCTTCATTCTGCTGCTAATGCTAATCATGCTGCTGCTTAAAAGTACATACTTCTTCTTCTTCATTCTGCTGCTGATGCTAATCATGCTGCTGCTTAAAAGTACATACTTCTTCTTCTTCATTCTGCTGCTGATGCTAATCATGCCGCTAATGCGAATGCTAATCATGCTGCTAATGCTAATGCTAATCATGTTTCTGCGAATTCTAATGCTAATCATGTTTCTGCGAATTCTAATGCTAATCATGTTTCTGCGAATTCTAATGCTAATCATGTTTCTGCGAATTCTAATGCTAATCATGTTTCTGCGAATTCTAATGCTAATCATGTTTCTGCGAATTCTAATGCTAAGCATGCTGCTAATGCAATTGCTAATCGTGCTGCTGCTGCTGCTGCCAGTGCTAAGGGAGAGTTGCTACTGAGAGGGGAGGGGGGGAATCTTCTAAGGAGGCGCAGCGCACACTACGTCTCCCTGCATATCACCCCACCAACCTGTGAAGGCTGTCGCAAATTTCTGATTGCTTTTTACAGATCCTCGAGATCGTGAACGCTCGCTCCGCGAGAGTCAGCGAATGCCTTACAAGGCACCGGAGTTGCTGTTGCTGAGGCAGCAGCAGCTGCAGCAGCAGTACGGCTACGAAGTGGATATGTGGTCTGTGGCGGTTATTTTTTTCGAGCTCATAACAACAACCCCACCGTTTTGCTGCAGCAGCGAGCTGCTCTACCTCATAGAGTGTTGCCGATTGATTGGGACGCCTGCAACACGAGAGCAGTGGCTTCGCATCCTCACGCCTCCTTCGCAGGGGCAGGAGCAGCAGCAGCAGGCAGGCAGAGCTGGGGAGGGGGAGTTCACCTTCCTGCTTGGCGATGAGCAGCGCGAAGCAACGGAAGAAAAGGCAGCCACAGCCGTCTCCCCAATGCTCTGGCTTGAAATGCTTCCGCTGTGGCCGATCCCTCGGTGGCAGCGCATGCAGCAGCAGCTGAAACTTGAGGAAGACGCGCTGCTGCAGCAGTGGATACGGTGTATAGACACCTGCGGCAGCAAAGCTGACAAGGCACTGCTACGGCATCTTCAGCAGCAGTATTCGCGAGACTCACCATCCGTCTGCGCACAGTATTTTTCCGATGAAAAAGCAGGATCTGCACCGCATGCAGCAGCACATGCAGCAGCAACTGCAACAACAGCAGCAGCAGGAAGAACCCCTCCCGCAGTCGGAGCAGAGGGAGCAGCATCCCATCCACCGATCCCCACGCCTCTCTCACCACTACCACCACCAATAAACACACACACCCCGGAAGAAGGATTGCAAGACAGCGAAGCAACAGAAGCGGAAAGAATTCTGCTGCAGTTCGGGAGAATCGTAGGGTGTGAACCACTGCGCTTGCTGCAACACACCCTCACCATGGACAGAACGCAGCGCCTCTCAGCAGGTCTGGTGGCTGTGTGAAGTGCTGCTGCTGCTGCTGCCTTGTACAGTTTTGATTTGTGCTGCAGCTGCTGGAAATCTGAAGATCGCTCTGTGTTGCGCTCTTAGCACTCTTGCTACTGCTGTTGCTGCTTCTGTTGATGATGGTGATAATGACCATGTTGCTGTTGCGATGCGTTCGTAGAAAGCACTAATTGTTGCGCTCCTAGCACTGTTGCTGCTGCTGTTGCTGCTTCTGTTGCTGCTTCTGTTGATGATGGTGATAATGGCCATGTTGCTGTTGCGATGCATTCGTAGAAAGCACTAATTGTTGCGCTCCTAGCACTGTTGCTGCTGCTGTTGCTGCTTCTGTTGATGATGGTGATAATGACCATATTGCTGTTGCAATGTGTTCGTAGAAAGCACTAATTGTTGCGCTCTTAGCACTCTTGCTGCTGCCGTTGCTGCTTCTGTTGATGATGGTGATAATGACCATATTGCTGTTGCAATGTGTTCGTAGAAAGCACTAATTGTTGCGCTCTTAGCACTCTTGCTGCTGCCGTTGCTGCTTCTGTTGATGATGGTGATAATGATCATGTTGCTGTTGCAATGTGTTCGTAGAAAGCACTAATTGTTGCGCTCTTAGCACTCTTGCTGCTGCCGTTGCTGCTTCTGTTGATGATGGTGATAATGATCATGTTGCTGATGCGATGTGTTCAGAGCAAGCACTGCAGTTGCTGCAGCACTGCATCGAGACAGAACGTTTCCGAAGCCGTGTAGAGACAGTCGCTGCCAGAGCAGCAGCCAGAGCAGCTGCAACAGCAGCAGACAGCGCAATGGCGAGCAGCAGTGTCGAAGCAAGTAGCCGTGAGGTGTCTCTGCAGCCTGGGGTGCCTTGCACGACGTTCAGTGGAGGTGGCAGCAGCAGCTGTCGAAGAAGTGACAGCGGCACTCCGACCCCACAAATCATCAGCAACAGCAAGAGCAAGAGCAGCAGCGCTAGCAGCACGAAGCGAGGGGACTGGTGTAGCTACTGCTGCTGCTGCAGCAGCAACGGTTGCGGGAGCAGCGTTAGGAGCAGAGAGGAGTGCGAGTCTCGGGAGTGGTGAGCCGTTTGTGCAGCCTGCGCAGATGCAGATTAGAGGGGAGACAGCTCTTGTTTTTCGGAAGAGGAGGAGGGGGGAGAAAGAAAGGAAATGGGGATAAGAAACAGAAGCACTCCATGCTTTGCATGCCACAGAAATGCAGGCAGGCTGAAACCTATAGAAATGCCGCTTCTGCATCATCATCTGTCTGTCTGGTTATTTTTAGGAGAAGAAGCAACTGCCTGAGCAACAGAAAACACCGAGACGAGCTCCCTGCAGAGCTCCTCGAGAGCAGCAGCAGCAGCAGCTGCAGCAGCACCCCGAGTGTCAGTTGTTGCAGCCTCTCGCGTGCTGCTGCCACGCGCAACAAATGCCTCATTAGCCTTAGGGAGGCTATTCCATGTTGGAGTGCCATTAAAAGCCTCGTCTGCCAGTGCTGCTACCGCAGCAACGACCAGATCCAAAAGGAAGCAGCAGCAAAGCGGCGCTTGCTGCTCAAGCTGCAACAGCAGCAGCAGATGCAGAAGCAGCATATGCAGATGCAGATACAGCAGCAGCAGCAGCACATACAGATACAGCAGCAGCAGATGCATATACAGCAGCAGCAGATGCATATACAGCAGCAGCTAGACGACGAAGTGGCTACCACACCCCTGCCCAGTAAAAAGCAGCAGTGGCAGCAACGGCAGCAACACCTTCAAAAAGCTCAGTGCGATGCCTTGTGGGAAGATTCCAAGGCTATACTTGCGCCGTTTATGCACATCGCCGTGAGTTGCTCCCTCAGTGGTCGCCACGTTCTGCATGTATTGCATATGCCCACTAAATGTATCGCGAGACTGCTGCTGCTGCTACTCCTACTACTACTACTACTCCTACTACTCCTACTACTGCTCCTACTACTACTCCTACTACTACTACTACCACTACCACTACTACCACTACTACTACTACTACTACTACTGCTGCTGCTGCTGCTACATTCCCGTCCTTGCGTTTGACGCGTTTTCTGTCGCTGCAGATGGACGCCCTCATTGGGCTGCAGCAAGAATTTCAACTGCAGCACCAAACCCTCCATCTCGCTGCAAGCTATGTGCATCTTGTACTGCAGCAGCAATTGGTAGAGGAAACAGCGCTGCATCTGCTTCACCACAGGAGCAGAGCAGCAGAGCTGCAACAGCAACTGCAGCAACTGCAGCAGCAACTGCAGCAGCGCCAGCAGCAACTGCAACTGCAGCAGCACCAACTGCAACTGCAGCAGCACCAAATGCAGCGCAAGTTGCCAGGATCCGTTTCTCTGCAATCTAAGCGGGCTGCCGCTGTACCCTTAGCAGAAACGCAAACGAAGCAATCCTGTTTTACGCAGTCAAGGCGAGGCTTCCGAGGTGACGGCGAGCGCTGCATCACTGCCTGCAATAGCAGCAGGAGTGGCATCTTGGAAACACCTGCAGCAGCAGTAAACAAAAAGGCCGCTGAGGAGCAGCAGCTGTCTCTCGTCACCACGGCAGTCACCGAAACAGCTCGCATACTTGCGGGAGCTGCAAAAGAAGCATGCCTTCCGCCTCGCTATCCAGCGAGCAGCAGCAGCAGCAGCAGCAGTTTTACGCCACGGCTTGAGTTGCAGGAGCAGCACCAGCAGCACCAAACATCTGCGCTTTGGAGTGCCTCTTTTTCCAGCTATCGCGATGGCTTGCAGCAGCAACACGACTTGGCAGCAACAGCAGCAGAGCAGCAGCAGCAGATAGAGGAGTTGCTGCAGTTACACCTAGCAGCAGCGGCAGCGCCTCCGAAATCGGTGTTGCAGAGGCTGTGCTGCTGCACCTTGGCTGCAGCGAAAATGTCGGATGTATTCTTGGAAAGAAGTCAAGAGTATTACAAGACAAACAACACTGCAGCATATGCCGAGAGTGGAGCAGCAGCAGTAGCAGGAGAGGCTTTCGCGCGGCAGTTTGCGGCAGCCACTGCCCGCAAGAGGAGCACTAATGACAGCCTCCAGCCGCAGAATTCTGAACTGCAAACGCAGCACCAGCTGCACATTCAGCAAGCAGCACAGGAGGCAGATGAGCATCGACAGTTGCAGCAGCCTCCTGCACACCTGTGGCATCAAGACTGGACGGCTGCTGCCTTCGCTGCCTTCGAGAGACCCTCTTCAGCAGCTCCTTTTGAGCCGAATCAGCAACTCGTGCCGGATCAGCAGAATATTGCACTACAAGATAGCGGCAGCACTGTTAATAGCGGCAGTAACAGCATCAGCAATAGCGGCAGCAATAGCAGCAGCAATAGCAGCAGCAATAGCATCAGCAATAGCAGCAGTAATAGCATCAGCAATGGCGGCAGTAACAGCAGCAGTAACAGCAGCAGCAATAGCAGCAGCAATAGCAGCAGTAGCAGTAACAGCAACAGCATCAGCAATAGCAGCAGCAATAGCAGCAGTAACAGCAGCAGCAACAGCAATAGCAGCAGCAATAGCAGCAGTAATAGTAACACCACTACAACGCTTCTTGCACCGCCACACCTACCAGCAGCAGCAGCATCAGGAGCACTCTGGGGAGCTGCTCTGAAGGCAGGCACGGCGACAGAAGCACAAGGTGCTCTGCTACCGCTTGAAGTGATAATTAAGCCTGAGGGGATTCTTGAAGAGGAGCAAAAGCTGCTTGAGCTGTTGCAGTTTGACTTGCTGCGACATCCCTCGGCGTTCTCGATTCTCACGAAGCTGTGGAGCATTGCGGAGGAGTCTGCTACGGCCATAGCGAAGCGCATATTGCAGCCGCAGCAGCACGCTGAGTTTCGCATGCCAGTCCTTTGTTCAGTGGCGTTGGAAGCGCTGACATCCCGCGCAGACAGCTCGCAGCAGCAGCAGCAGCAGACGTCTCAAGACTACACCCGCTGCAAGGAGTACAGCTATGTGCTGCTCATGCTTGCCTTGTACTCCACCCCCTTGTGTCAGTTGCCGCCGCTCTTCCTGGCAAGAGCTGTGCAGCTGCTCGCGGTGCAAACGTGTTATCCGCATGTAGTCGCCCATAGCCACGCCTGCTGCTGCTGCAAGAGTCAGCGCAGCAGCAGCAGCAGCAGCACCAGCAGCACCAGCAGCAGCAGCAGCAAGAGCAAGGCATCCTGCTGCTCTACGGGGGGACCCCCCCCCCTTCTGTTCCTTTTAGGTTCGCTCTGCCTTCCCCCAGCAACGCAGTTGTTATCAGCTGCTGCTGGTGCTGCAGACGCCACTGCCGTTGTCACGGCCATACGCCAGCACGTCGAGTGTATCTCCACCTCGCTTAAGGCCAAATTGCTGCTGCGGCGCTCTGCCGTGCTGCTGCAGGCAGTCGCGGCTGCAGCTCCCAGCGGAGAAGGAGGGGCGCTTGCGGTTCCCCTGCAACTGGGGGGTTTGGGAGCAGCCAATACTGCTCTGCTGCAGCAAGCCTCCAATGCGTTCAGCAGACAGCAAAAGAGTGAAACCTGCTGTTGCTGCAAATGCAGCAGCAGCAGCAGCAGCAGCAGCAATAACAGCCTGCCTCCCAGGCTGCCAGTCGAGCTCCTGCTCTTCTTCGCTGCCACAGAAAAGCAGCGTGTCGCTCTTAGAGCGACTCTTGGAGGGAGAGTCACCTGACGACGGGGGGCAGCACTGTTCGGAGAGGCTGTGTGTCTGTCTCTGTGTCGAGTTAGACGAGAAAATCGGGCGAAAAGCCGACGCGGAAGGGGCAGTTAGAGGCAGCCGAACCCTCCTAGAGGGCTGCCTAGGGAGCACGCAGCGGCGCCTGATGAGCAGAAGGTAAAGGGGGAGGGGCAGTGGCGTGGGCAGGAGTTGGTGCACACGCATGCGAGCATGCATACAAACAAACCTATGGGTAATACGGATAGCTACTAGGGAGCTTCCTGCTGGGGAGAAAGCGAAGGGCGGCACACACGCGGTGAAGGGATGAAGGGTGAGGGAGGGGAGCACGCTGCACACGGCTAACAAAAATAGTCCGCTGCATTAATGCATGCATAAAGCGTAGACGGCAACAGGGAAATGCGGGCAGGGGGTGTACTTGGCGGGGGATGATACGCCCCCTA
The DNA here is from genome assembly GCF_002999335.1 of Cyclospora cayetanensis. Taxonomy (NCBI): domain Eukaryota; phylum Apicomplexa; class Conoidasida; order Eucoccidiorida; family Eimeriidae; genus Cyclospora; species Cyclospora cayetanensis. The sequence continues at coordinate 128,650 of NW_020312613.1, read as the reverse complement.
CGAACGAATACCGATCGGCAACGAAAAGAAACGGAATGCGAGGGGGCAGAGTAACAGAAAGTAGTCGAAACAGATATATGCCTCGCCTGCCCACCGTGGACGAGAGGGAAGCATGCGCGACCTCGTGTGCTATGCCTGTTACTGAACTCGTTGTCGTGAAAAAGGGCCTTTCGCTGCTGCTACGATACTTCACTGTGCGCACACGTGCATGAGCACTTTTGAAACTTTATCGTGCTCGGCGCTGCCTCTCTGGCACTATTTTGTCTTGAAAAACGATTCTATAAAAAAAGCAGCACGCGTCAACAGCCTGTGAGTGCGCGGCTGTCGGTGTGCTTATCGCTTTGGTGACTGCAGCGGCGCTTGCGCATGCATGCATGTCACTGGAGGAAAGGGTGCAGTAACGGAAGCAGCGTTCAGTTCCGCTAATACTGCTGTAGATGGTGTGAGGCATCTACCGCTAGCGGTGCTCCAGCCGATGGGCTGCTCGGGCGTGACTGACTGGTGCCACGCCTCCCTTCTGTCGAACTTATTTTTTAATGAGCTTTACAGCTTTCTCAAAGACGAACCTGCAGTACAAGAGCCACTGGCAGCAAGAACGGCTGGTTGTGGGTTGTCACACCTTCAGCGAAACGCTGGCGCACGTGAGCAAACAGATCTAGAGAAGCTTCGGCGTTCAGAGATTAGCGGCTTAATTACCTTCCTAGCCAAAATCCGGGGAATCTGAATGGGAGGAGCACGGAAGGACCAGTGCCCTTCTGGGCCTCTTTGCTTCGATCGATATCGGTGAGGTGTGCAAGAGGAGTTAGAGGGAGACAGTATCTCCTTCTGTAGAACCACTCGCGTCTTCGCTTGTAATTTCCATCCAGCTGATCGTAGAAAACGATGTGCTGCCGCTTGCGGCACAGAGATGCGCTGCGCTTCCCCTTGGGGACTGCCATGATTCACACGGACGCCTGCGGTGGCAGCCGCAGAAAGGAGCGCCCAAGAAGCGAAGCCAGGGAAAGGAAAGCCCCAAAAAAGAGAACGAGAATTAGCGCAGGGAGCGCATGCACGAGGGGCAATTGGCAAGGCCCGCACGAAGGCGGGGAAGGAAACAAACAAGCTGCTCAGGATGTGTACACGAGCTGCTCAGAAGGAGCGCGAAAGAGCCCAACATACAATTAAAACACGCTGATCAAGGCTAGTCATGTGGAGGAGAGGCAGAAGACGCTGCCGTAACATCCTCGCCTCCAGGGACGCCCTCTCTGACGTTGGGTGCCGGAGGGCAGCCAAGGAGCACCGACAGACAAAATAATCTTCGGTTATCTATGCATAAAACATTGAAGCCAATTTAAATATCAGAGCAAACGGATAGAATGGCAGAAGTTGTGGTGGGACCTTGCGCACAGGCTCCCAAGGTTGTTGGTAATTTCCCAGGAGGCGCCTCCTCGGCAGAGGCGGCCCTTCAAAGAGGATGTTTGCAAAGTCCAGCGAGAATAGCTACTGAAATCCGTCAAGATGCACAACCAAAGCCTTCCGATAGGCACCCGTTACTCACAGAGTTGGATTCCCCGTGCTCGCCGCTCATGGCGTACTGGCTCATGCACAACACTGCCGTTCGATTCTTGTATGCGGCGTTTACTCCCTCACCTGAACACACTTAGAAACGTTGTCTACCTGTTGCTACCGGCGCGGTAACATGTGCGCTTAGTGGCAGTCGCAGCAACTCATGAAGAAGACATCTACGATCTGCGCGCGCATCTGCCAGCGCCAGGCAAAGATATTCAGCTGAATCTCAGCCCTCTGTTCGAAAGCAGGCTAAGTAGAGGCGTTCTCGCAGGGATGGGGAGACGACAATGATTTCGTTCTCGCCAGCACACCTTGAGCACTGTCGAAAAGTTCAATGCAGCCGTGGTCTCTTGCGGTGAGCAACAAAGGGCGCCAAGAACGGCCCCGTTTCAGCACTCCTTACTAGGCTCCTCCGTCACGCGGAGTGTACAGTGAAGATGCACACGTTTATGCTCATGGCCAGGTGCCCAATAGTAACAGTTCTCTTCAACTTTTCCAGTGGCAAGATGATGGCTGCGCGTGGACCACCCGATTTCTGCAGCGCTTTGTGGATGTCTACAGCCATTTCAGTGTTTGCCCTTAAATTCAAAGGCGTGCACACTTCATGTTCAAAGAAGTACACAAATATCTCCTCACGGGCGTGGCAGTGAGACCGATGCAACGCACACTGTGTGGTGCAATTTCACTGCCTCTATTCCAGGCTGAGGCGTAGATCAGTGCCAATGCGGGCATTGAGGAATACATCATTCACTTCCCTAAATATCCCAGTTACACAGCGACAGACCCACTTGCCGTTGGCGAACCGAGGGTTCGAATGCATCTAGTCATAAAGAACACGTGCTACACCAGCCCTGTCCTTCGAGCCTACTGCGCATTCCTCAACAAAATTACCGTCTGCGAGGGCGCTACGTGAGCATCAAATAGCAAGTCATGACGGACTGCGCATCCAGACGGCTAGTCGATGGTTTGGGGAGCTATTCACCGGTTGCAATGGTTGAATCAATTTCTCCAGTACTCTTTCCAGTCTTTGTAGAAAGTGACATTCTGTGGGAATATTGTGGTGGGTCGCTAAACACAGAAGCCACCCAATCGGCCTTGCAGACATGGATGCCCTGCAAGTCAGCCACCAGGAACAAAACCTAGACATCCCCAGGGCATGCTACCCGTTTACTGTACCGCCTACTCTCCATGAAGCTGCTGGAAGAAACAAAGAGGAGGCTTTCACCTCAGAAAAGTCTGAAAGAATTCATGAATAAAAAGAAGCAGGTTCTTAACAAGTCCCACAAATCTGGGATGCAGCTAGAAAGCGGTTTATTCACCTCCCTACAAAGCCACGCGTTGAATAGTGCAGACTGCGGGAAGGGTGAACATGAGATGGCGCGTTGTTGGCATTGGCTCTCAAAAGACCACGTTTCTTAGTACCTGAGAGGACGCAAACACACATGTATACATGCGCAAAACAATGGCGGCTCTTGCTGCCATGTTTCTGGCCGTGACACCCACGAATGCCGCATGCAGAACTATATCGAAACTGCAGTGGAGGACCAACTATTCGGGTACAAAGGGGCTGTTCTTACCAGTATTTATCACGGACTTCATGCTCAGCATCATGAAACATCTTCTTGATGATGCCGTATGTCACCATGCCCGGCCACACCCACCACCAATAATACGCGCTGAATTTTGCCCACGTTCTGCAGAGACACAAAATCGTGTGCCCCGGTGCAGAAAGTAGAAGGGTGCGAAAAATCCAAGCAGAATGCCCTAGTCGACGTCGCGTCAACTCCAACATGGACCGACACCCCCAAGTCCGTTGAACACTTGAAACAACCCCGCTCCCCTCCCCCCCGAATCCCTTCGACAACGACCCTGCCAAAGAAAAACGAGTGAACTGGCTTCTGCAGAAAGTATGTGCTTGAAACGACGCAGAAAAAACATGCACATGCTCGCGGAAGCTGCGCTCCTGGTATTGGCACCTCGCCGGGTAAAGCTCTCTGGAGCCCTCATCATGCACCCTTCTCACCTCCCCCAAGGAATGCTGCCACACACATTCCCCCAGACGCGTCACAGCTACCTAGGTAATCGATAAGAATGTTGCCATAGGAAGCGCCACAGCGTCTTGCCTTGCCGGAAAAGTGTGCCAGAATGGCCAAAGGATCTTCATCTGAAACGGCGAAATGGTCTGCTGAATGTAGCCGCCATAGGCCTTCATGCGATTCTTCCACAGCAGCTCCTGCTCAGGGGGAATCGGATAGCTGCCAAGGGTATACTGCTGAAACTTGGGAGAACCCCTGGAGCTCAAAACGGCTCCGGGGTTCAATGCGCGGCGAAGCAAAGCCGCGTGAAACTTCATCTTGCTGTCCAACTACGCCTTCCTCTCGTAGTTTATTTGCTGTTGTGCGACTCGAACGGGTTTTCATGCCCGAAAGGTGAAAATGACGCGCCTTTGTGATGCCAGAACACTCGAGGATCCACAGCTACACACGCATGCCCAATTCAAGCCCCGACTGCGCATGCTAGGGGCCTGCAGCAAGAAACTTGGAGTTTTCCTGTGTAGGTCGAGGCAAAGTGGTGCCTATAATTGTGGTTTCGTTCGGCTCATGTATGCTTTCAGCTGCACGTGACGCCTTACTGGCGGGAGTTACGGAAGGCTGGCACTCGGGTTAAGGCCGTGAGCGCAGGATAAACTTAAAGGCGGATACTGCTTCCGCGTTTCTCTAATGGCTTCAGGCAGATGGAAAACAGATGCGCATGCATCAAGTGCATCCTGAGGGGAGTGCTATCGTCGACTTGCATGGCTGTCATGACTGCGTACGCCAACTGGGTAACGCTTGGCTCCGGTCTCCGTCAGCATGCACCCAACTCCGCATGCATTGCACACGTAATAGAGAATATAAATAATAGGAAAATCATTGAGGGCTTTGCAAAGAAGCTCCCTTCTTTCCTTCCCTGCTCTCTTCGGGTTCCACCAAGAAGGGAAAGGCTTGCTCTGGTGGGCGCAAGGAACGGACTACAAATTAGTAGGGAATCGCCAAGTGAACTAGTTTACTCGGGAATCTTTCTCTTGCAAAATACTGAGCGCCCGATCCAATCCGACGCAATATTGTGTGCGCTTGCGGTAGATGATAGGTGTAACTAACTGAATGCTCAGCGTGCCTGGAGGGTGCAGCTACGAGTACTGTAGCTGCTTCCGCTCTCTTCATAGTGGGAACTGAAGGGTGCTGAAAAGGGAAGGCGGCAATCCTTGAGAGACACGCTGTAGCTTTCTGCTAAAATTTGGCTGAGTTTGGAGTTCAGTGTCTCTCTACGGAGACATGAGGTCAAGGGTTACTGCTTGTGGCACCACATGTTTCGATACAGCTGTTACCCACACATCCATTGGCTGTGGATGCACTGGGTTGTCAGCTTTCCCTACAAGGTTTGCCTGGTTTTATATAATCGATTCGGTAATTTGATATTTTGATGTTCCTTACAAGCACGCTGATGAAAACACTCTCGAGATGCAAGCTGGTGGTGGCACAACGCCAAATGGGGAAGTAATGGCCGTCCTGCAAGCTGACGCAAGCGCAGCAGCCCGATCGCCGATAAAAAAAGCCGTGATTTGTCGGCAACATGACAAATTTGTAGATGCGCCAACGATCTTACAGTGACCAGAAGACGTGACGACCGTAAGGACGAGAAATCACTCGGCCGATGAAATCGTCGTCATACTTGATGCTGCATTTCAGCTGGGATATTAACAAGTTCAAGCTTTACACCAGTTTCCTAAGACTGGCGTGTGTGAGATGATACGCCGTTTTGTGCCTGCTATCAGGGTAGATGGGAAATTGTAGGGAAGCTTGTGCGGAGGCGCATGTCAGACTTCTCGTGCGTGTAAATTATCAGACGATTCGCGGATATGAGGCGTCGGGAGCTTCTCCATCAGAATAATCTTGTTCAGGAGCTTAATGTCAGCGAGCAGGCCCTACCTTCCATCCTTTTTCAACAATGCACGGCGTTATGCCCAAACTTGCGGGGCAAGGGGACGATTGTACCCAATGCTCATCTTGTTGGGGGACTGTTTGAGGCAAATAGGCAGCATGGGTTCCCTCTGGCTTCCTTTTCTCGCTCTTGTTCGACTCCAGGCTAGGACCGGCTGACAGCCCTGACATGCATTCGTTCTGAGTCCTACATGGCTGTTTATGTTGAGCCCAAAACGCGCAAGCTGCGCTTTTGTGCTCCAGAAAACTCAAGTAAGCCATCATTCGCGAAAGACACCCAGCTGTCTAGTCGCCAAATCGCTATCAAGCCCATGACCAGCTGAATTGAAATTTCGGATAGATCTGGGAAAATCATTAACAACGTAGGGCTTTTTTTAGGTTGTGACTTTTGCATACCAAAGTTGCATCTTTTCGATACACCGATCTACAGACACACTTCCCTGCCTCCGCTTTCGCAATTTTCCTGAGCTAGCTGCTGAGCTGGTCTTGGCATAAATCAATGAGCTACGACATCTACAAGGGGCTTGGGCTGTGATATTCTTTGTGGGCAGACGACCTGCTCTACCTGAAAAGAATTTACCATTGAAGGGCTGCTCCCTTCGAGAGACAAGCTGCAAGGAGCACTTGTTTCCCTTCATCAGTGGAGCACAGGGCGATGTGCACCTCCAACCGGCTAGTAAAAACTTTTCTAGTAGATGCCCATCCGTACGGCTGTCACACTTTCTAGTTGCTGTAATCCTGTAAAATGGATCTAGACTTCGAATCGCCGACGGATTATGTTTGATCAAGCTATTCTGTACTCTAGTATTTGATGTTCTTTGGCAATAGTCTGGCAGGAAAAGTCTGGTGATTGAAGTTGACGATAGTACAGCGTCGAATGGGCCAGCAAAGGCCACCTTGCAAGCTGACGTGGAGGTGGCAGCTCCACAGTTGTTGCAGCGGAGCCTGAGATCCCTCTGCGTTTAGAGCCATAGGATGAGTAGTGATAAGCTGCATCGAGCCATGTGGTGCTACCATCTGGGAGGCCTCATCTAAGGCTTCATTAGAAGCCCACGTAATACTGGAGTCAATGCAAACTTGACAGAATGGTGCTGTGCCTCCAAGCGGGCTCCTGCCTTCCCTGCCGGTGCCCATTAGAGTCGCCTATATGAGGGGAAAGGGACTGCTACGGTGTGCATATAGCTGCACTCCCTAAGCGCTTTGAGAACTTACAGCTAGTTGCAGCTAGCACGTAGCGTAGAAGCCCGAAGAATGGCATCTCGTGCAGAAGCTTATTCTGCACCACGAAAAGTGTGCGATCAGACGAGCCAGTAAGTGAAATCGTTACCGATTCCTAGCTGAATATGAATGGTATAACAAAGAGTACCTAACCTTGGGTAAGCCCGCCATACAAAAGGCACCTGGCGAGCGAAATATGCGGCCGCTTCGGGGAATGCAGGTCATTAGAAACGCACATACATGGTACACGCAGGCACCTCCTCGAGACCAGATTGCATAGGGTAGGCGGAAAGGGCAGTTTCAACTCTTTTTAGCCGAGGAGTTCGCTGTGGCGGATTTTGTCGCTCAGGTGGGTGCCTGGACGAGCTCCTGTGCAAAGACAGCTCCCCGCGAAAGAGCATCCCGTGCCTCTCGAAGATAAAAGAAGGTCAGAGCATGCCTGCCTTGCGCTGTTTAATCCCCGAAGCCCGTGGTAGACTGTACGGGCATCTCCAGAACATGCATTGGCTGTACGGAGCCTTTGAGCGAGACACTGCCCCAGCACTGCACGCGACTGGCATTCAGCCAAAAGCCTCCGATGGCTTCCTAGCATATTCTTTTTCTGCGGAAATGCTGCAGGCACCACGTGTGTGCATGTTTTCCTAAGAGCAAGCGCTGTACATCCCATGCGGGCTGGAGAGGGGAGGCCCGAAGCACAGCCAACCAGTGGTCAGCTCGCCTGTGTCGAACGCTCCCCAGCCCATCGAACATTGCGAATTTTTATTATTTCCTTTGATTTGCCCTATAAGTATTGCGAGAGGGCGGCGGAGTTTCCAGCGGTGTATGTGCTGGCGCGCAAACCTCCGCCTCGGACAGGCTGTTCGTGCAAATCTTTTGGCGATCGTGTCTTGCATCTTCGCCTCCCGCCTCCCGTTATTTGCGTCTTTCTGCTCATCAGCGCCTTTGGTAGCCTGAAAAAACCGTTTCCATCGAAGTGCCCGATGCGGGGAACGGGCGCTGCGTGCTGCTGCATGACAGGCTGACTGCCCCTCATCCACTCCACGACCGACCTGTCGAACCCAAACACACATACACATGCACGCACACAAACACACACACATATATACGAAAACACGCTTGTGCGCAAACGCACTGCCACTTCCCATGATTCCGTGCTTGTCAATCTCACGTTTTGAGCATTGATTCGTGTGCATAAGCCACGTACTGTTCTCTGAAATCCCCCGCTGCTAAGCGTGGCTGCTGGTGAAACCCAGCAAAAACGTCGCGACAACAGCTGTGGAGTTTGCTGCAGCCCCCTTCCCCCACCTACGACCACGGAGGCATTTGCAGCCGCAGCAGTGCATCAACACAAAGGCTTCTGGCAATACACACACTTACCCACACATATACATATACACTTACCCACATATATATAAATACACTTACTCATATAAATACACCCACATACACTTACCCATATAAGTGCACACACATACACTTACCCATACATATATACACATACTATATCCACAGCCACATGCGACAGGCAGGCAGCCATCACGATGGATGGGATCCGTAGAGGCTTCCCTTCCGCAGCTGCCGCAGATTCTAAGCCCCCTGCCGTGCTGAATTGCATGCTGTCAGTGCTTTTGGGGGCGGCTGCTGCGGCGGGTTCGCTTGCGCGGAAGGTTCCCTTCCTGAGACGCTGCTGCCTCAGAAGAAGGGCAGCAGCAGCCGCAGCAGAAGCTTCCGAAGGCGTCAGTACAGCAGACTTGGAGGATGGCGGAGGAAGGGTGCTTTGGGAGCTGCGGAGTAGTCGAGCCTCCGCGCCGAAAGGCGTTGGAATGCAGTAAGACACAGAAAAATGAAAGAATCCCTGCACCCCCACACGCTTTGCGCAGCCTGTTTGTACGTGCGAGAGCTGCTTCTTGGAGGGCGTTTAGCCGTGGCTTCCGCATGCTGGAGGAATGGGCACAAGAAGCTTGCTGAAGCTGTTCGAGCCAAGCAGAGACGAGCAGAGCTGCTCTGCTCTGCTCTCCTAGCGTCGCACGGAGAGCGCGCCGCTGCAGCCGCGAAGGTGCTCTCCGTCTGCGTCGCTGAGTGCGTGCAACTGCAGGATGCACTCGGAAGGCATGGTGGTTAGTGGACTGCAGCTCGGAGGCGAAGGTCTAGCAGTCGCTGACACCGCTGTCGAGCAGGATAGATGTGTCTTTGGTGGGTGCATGCTGCCGCTCGATTGCGGAGTCACGTCTTGAGAGACACTGGCATACCGATCGCTGACCTTTTTCGGCTTTACGCCTCTCCCTCAGCGTTCTTCGTTTTTGTGTGCCTTGTTTTTGATGAAGAAAGGGAGAGAAGGGGGGAGGGGAAAAGGAGAGGGAAGAAGGAGGCCTCTCCCTTTTGGCGAGATGCATACGCCTCGCTTGATGCACGGCAGCGCTCCCTGAAGAAAGCCTCCTTCCCCTCGCATTTCGTTCGGCATGCTGTGTCTGCAGAAGTATGCGTGTTGACACCTGGAGAAATACATGTTGGCGTGTGTCGTCTGCCATGGGCGGAAGAGCTACAAGACGCTCAGTCTTTCATATCTGGAAAGCAAAGGTATTTCACATAGCCTCTCTGCCTCGCGCAAGCACAAACCAAACTGTTGGCTTTCAAATCTAGAAATGGCAGCCTCAACTCGAACGCGCTTGCTTGTCTGTTTGTGCGGCTTTGTCCTTCTCTTGGTGAGTGCCTCCTCTTCTTTCCTTGACTGCGTTCCCTCGAATGGCTGTTTCTTCGCCTTTTATTATATGCGCGCGTCTCTCTCTCTCTGCCTCCAGAGTCTCTCTTCTTCTCTGATGCCGACTGGACCTTTTCTGTGCGGTGCTCTCGTACGACTCCTCCCCGCTCCGTATTCTCCCCTTCTTCAAGCTGCATGCTCTGCTCGAAGCGCTTGAACGCGTATAGAATGTTTAGGGAAGAGCACGGAGTGCGTCCTTGTGTGTATGAATGTATCTCTCTGTGTATCTGTGTGTAGGTACATGTATGTATGTATTTCTTTGTGTATCTGCGTGTGTGTACATGTATGTATGTATGTGTGTATCTGTGTGTATCTGTGTGTATGTGTATATATGTATGCATATACTTGTATATATCTCTGTGTGCATGTGTCTGTATGTACATGTATGTATGTATTTCTGTGTGTATGGATGTGTATGTACATGTATGTATGTATTTCTGTGTGTATGGATGTGTATGTACATGCATGTATGTGTGTCTGTGTGCATGTGTATGTATGTAAATATGTATATACATGTATATCTGTGTGTATGGATGTGTATGTATGTGTATCTCTGTGTGTATCTATATGCATGTACATGTATGTATGTGTGTCTGTGTCTCTGTGTATATGTACTATGTGTGTATGTCTGTGCGTGTATCTGTGTATCGATGTATGTATGTCTGTCTCTGTGTGTATGTCTATGCGAGTACCTGTGTATGTCTGTCTATGTATGTATGTGTGTCTGTGTATGTCTGTCTATGTGTGTATGTCTATGCGTGCATGTCTGTGTATCATGTGCGTGTGTGTATTGTCTGTTTTCATGGTTGCGCTTTTGGCCGTCAGCTGGATGACACCCTTAGGAGCGCCAGACGTTCCTGCAGTTGAAGAAGGCGATATAATCGTGAGTTCTCGGGGGTGGAAGGGGGCGAAGAACTGAGCACAAAGGGTTTTTTTTCTTAGAGTGGCAGAGCGACGTGCAGTAGGCTGCGTGCACACCGTCTCCAAAGGCAGCCGAAGCGGCTCTAGAAGTGTGCATGCATTCATCCTTTGTAGGCATCCTCTGTGTCAGCACGTCGAGGCGGGCATCTGCGCCTTCTCCTTTCTCTGCCTGTGGTAGTCATCATGGAGCGCTACGTCTCTCCGAGTTTGCCTGCTCTTGGCACAGCGCAAGTAGCCTCTGCATGCGACTGGAGTGGCACCTCAACGGACGGCTGCTTTAGGGTGTTGTGGTGCTGCTACTTCTGCAGACTTGCGCAGTCGATCAGTCAGACTCCCCCGCGAAGGTGAACCTCCTGCTAAACGGCATGCCGCTGCCTGCATCTTCGCGGTCTGGTGCGTCCAACTTTTGTCTTTGGATGCTTCCCCTTTCTCGTATGCCCTGACTTGCTCCTCTGCACTGCGCTGCTCTCAATGCGTGTCGTCGGCAGAAAGCGGTCGAGGCGACTTCGACGATTTTCGAGCAGTGGCTCATCATGCCCTTTTGTGCAGTTTTTCGCATGCGCTTCAGGGATACACGGAGAGGTCTGGCCGGCGGTATTTATCAGAAAGGGCGCTACAATCAAGGTAAAGATGCTCAAAGATTTGTTGCCTCTCTATATACATATATATTATGGATATATTATGTATACATATATGTATCTCATGTATATATATATATAGCCAGTCAGTTGCGTGCTCCTGTGCGGACTCGTTCTGTCGCTTGTCATTTGGAATGGGGAGGGGCCACATATAGCCTCGAGGCGAAATGAGACGTCTTATTGCCGCTGATTCTGCCCCCCTATCTCTTTCTTTCTTGGGGAAAAACTTAGTGCTCGCTTTATATGGCTCCTTCGCACGCAGGTAGACCTGACCCCTTTAGTGCAGCTTGCCCTTTGCGTGTCGCTTCGATGCAGTGGGCATTCGACAGTTCGGATTTGAGGCACCTTAACGTGCTGCAGGATCGAGGCTACCAGCCTCTCATGGCGAGCAGAAATCTCATATAGCCACGGGCAGCAGCGCGAAACACACGGTGCAGGAGCAGCCAGAGGCTTTGCAGCCTTAAGATGCTGTGCCCAGATCCGGTTGTGTTGTGTAAATTCCCTTACACGGGTGCATACAGACACGCGCATGCATGCATGCATGCACACACACACACACATTCACACACACATGCGCAAACACATACGCAAACACACACACACGAACTTGAGCAACTGGCTTCCTCTGTAGAAGTGTTGATACGCGCATAGCCATATTTTCGGAGTTCTTTATATATGTCTAGATATGCGTCTCCGGACGCAACACGCCCTGTGCCCCTACGTCTATCGTTGTAAATATGCATTTCATATGCGCAACGGATGCAAGTTAATCAAGATACCCACGTTCAGCCATACGTGTATCATCCGTAGAGTCACAACACCCGGATTCATATTTGTAGCTGTATGGCTAAAAACGAGTCCTCAACTGAACTCATCCGTCCTCGAGCATCCGCGAGGCAGCAGGAGCCACCGGCACACAAATATATATACACAAGCAGGAGAAGTTGATGCTTTGAATTTATGGATAGAACGTATGTGCATAGACATGCATGTAGTTTATTGCAACGGTGGGAGGCGTAGACGCTACGCGGATGCTTCGCCCCCCGTAAGACCTGCAGTGAAGTTCGACTTCTTTCGTCGATCTTGTACTAAAGGGTTGCGGTTTTCCATACTTTTGGGCAACGCGCAGAGAAATTCCAATAAGATGGTACCGATGCATGCGTTTGCTTACCCATTGTGGAGTTGTGTAGACGTAGGAGTGTATGTGGATTCAAACGCACACCTTTCTGTATGTCCAAATAGTCGCTAGGTCGTTCTGAAATGCACAAAAGCGCAAACAATGATGTGTATCCAGGCTTCGCCCGCAGCCTTGCTTGACAGTAGATGGACCTTCATCCTGTGCAGGTCATATATCCATGTACACGTAGGCGAATGCAGACATGCAAATGCATACAAAGCTACTCATCAGCTTCCATTGCGCATGCTGGTACCGATACGGACGTGGCCTCTGTGCCAGCAAACACCTCAGCAGCGGCTCTGCGTCGAAGCCTCCGCGTGCAACTTTTCGCAAGAAAACTGTAGGCAGACCTCTATACTGCAACCTGTATCGTTATCCCTTTCTCTGTAGAACTGCCGCTCCTGTCTCTGCCTGAGGCGCGTTTGGAGGCAACACACAACGCTTCTTTTTCCTTTGTTTACTGTGCAGTGTCACGACTCCTAAATTGTTGGTTACCTTCAAGGCTCAGTGTGTGGCCCCGCCTCCTGCTGCGAAGTTGCGCTTACGTGCCGTGCCGCCTGCCAGCACTGACAAGCGGCAAAACATACTGCTCTTCATATCTCTATACGTATGGCTTCACTCAGATGGGCAGTACGGGAAAGTGCATACAAAGCTGTAGAGTGCGGAAGCTAATAGTGGCCCTTTGGAGCTCGCTGTTAGCATGTGTAAAGGAGCAGTCCAGCACGGGCAAGCCATGTTAGAGGCTTGCTGTACTGCGCATGTCGGCATACTTTCAAGTGATTTTCTATAGGCGTACATGTGCATGCGCAAATGCACTCATGAAGTCGCACATATGTGTATGCCGGCCTACCTGGAGTTTCGTACATAATACGATAATCCTAAAGGCGAGGAATAAGTAGAAGTGCTTCCATATATACACTAGACAACGTAGCGACGGCTATATAAACCTATATATATATATATATATCTATTCTCTAGCCATATACATATGTATGCTTTGCTGCCGGCTTTTCGTAACGCCCAACGAAGGTTTCCATGGGTAGGCCCTCGTGACCTCAAACTCAATACAAGACTGCAAACAAAGCTTATTAATATTTCTTCAAAAGAGCCCTCTCCCGTGAGCTTATCACCTCTTGGGGCTTTGTTGCGATGGAGGAGGGACTGCACGGTGCACTTGTGCACCCTTTAGGCGCTCCGAGCATTCGCAGCTCTTTTGCATAGCAGACGGCGCACAGGCACACACGGCACATTTTCTTTTTACAAATAATAAGCTACCTCTCTTGTGCGACGCAAGTGAAGCGCACGGATAAGGATTCTTTGGTGACTCATAAGTCAAGAAGTAACGTCAGACGGGGAGCTGCTGTAGGCACGGCAGGAAGCAAGACAAAGTGAATAGCGCCAGCACATGTAAGTGCCAAGGGAAAACGGCTGCTGCAATACCTGCGAGGTGAGCCCAAGAGTTTAGTCCGCAGGGTTTGGTGGCTCGAATTGGAGGTCTTTGCTCAAGCCGTCGGAAAAGCTACGCTCTAAAATTGATGAAGTGATCGTTTGCTGGAGCTTGCATCTGTGGCCTTTTTCTCGCAGACAGTACCTGGCGAGCACGTAGCCAAGGTGATAATAAATTAGACTCTGGGGGCTGTTGTTGAGCCGGCCTGCCTGTAAGTTGGGTTTAATAGTAAAGGATATGGTAGTTTGTTCAAGGCCTTAGCAATGTCATGTATTCCGTCCGCCCCACAGTTTCGAGGAAGACTCCTAAGGTAAATTAGTCTTTACTGGACACGAGGCGTCTTTGAGTGTTCAAGCCCTGGCTAGGTGTACATACTGGGAACATGCATAATAAAGCCTGGTATCAAACAAAGGACTGGTAGTACACGAAAAATGGATATGCAGTGTGCGAAAATCCGGCTTTTTCTTGCTTTACTGTCATCTCTAATGTTAACGACTGAAGGAGGGGCGAAAAGAGCGCATGTGCTTTTTGTTCCGTTAAGTAGACGCGCCTCAGCTTTCTGCAGAAAACGGAAAAAGCCAGCGAATTTGTTTCAAAAAGAATAGCATCGACGGACATGCAAAGCTTGCGTCGTCCTATGAGCACCATAGGGCGCCACCACACAAACTGCGCGGACAAAAAGTTGGGATTTCAGCTTATTTATTCTTGTTCTGATTCTTAAAACTTAAGTCAAAGATTTAAAAAGTTTAAATTGATGGAGCAGAAGGACACTTGGTGCTTCAATTTTGAATTTCAGCTAATCAGTGGAGGAGTGTGTGGGGGAATGTGGGTGCTTGAAAGGCATGTGCTTATTTCCACCAAACCGCCCTTACGCCTACATATAACAAGCTCGAATATCATAAACGACTTGTAAATGCTAAAATGTTCTATCGGTAAAGCGTACGTGTGCATTTTGTACTGGTGGCCAATCGAGCAGCGCTGAGGTGTCCAGACACCGCGCGATCCGCGCAAACTCCTGTTCAGGATGGGTTGTTGCCATGACCCGTCTGCCTTTAGATCAGTAAATCGTGACCAAAACGCATGCTTTTTGACTCTAAATCCATTAATTCCTCCTATATATTGTCTTCCTGCCAACCCTCCGGCAGGTTACCTTGGGCGTCCCTTCAAATTGACTGACACCGCTTCACCTCAAAGCCCCCGACCAAAGCATTAACGCTGCTAGCAGTGCAGTTTCTTGTGAAATATGAATTTTCCACTATTTGGCGATAATATTGACGTACCTCTGCTTAATCGAAGCTTCTTTAGTTGTCCTGGGTGAGGAAAACACCCCGGTTTCATTTTTTTGGCGCATCACCATTGGTCTAGTCCTTGAAAACAGGTTTTTTGCAAGACGAACACGTGCATTGCCCACCAAAGCCATTCCCTCTAAGCTGTCTTTTTGATTATTCCTAGTGTTGCATCCGTTCCACCCCGGCGTCTTTGCACTGACGCACGCCGTCTATCTGGCGCTCCGCTTCCCCTAGCCACGAGTTCAAGCTGCTTCGGTTTGTCTTGGTTAGAGGGAAACCTGGAGAGAGAAATGCGACAGCTGCTTCTTGGAGCGCAGTCAGCGTCCTACGCTGCTGCTTTTCCAGCCCTTTCTGAGGTATATGCCCTCAGCAGCATTCTAGATTCTGAAGACGCGGTTTCAGGTGCAGAAATCGCGCTCACCGCAGCGTCAGCCACAGGCTCAATCAGCACAGAAGGCACGGGCGAACGCGAAGGGAGAGACACAGCCTGCAGCACTCGCAGCAGCAGTGAGGATCGCACACCTGCGCAGCCTCCAGAAAACGGAGGTTCAAAGGTGACCTCTCACACCCTTCCGCCTTCGGATTACCGACTCTCTGCGCCACCCAAAGGCATCGTTCTCTCTCAGGAACCTTCGGTTGTTGCGTCGATCCCAAACATCGTAGCCGGAAGCAACAGGAGCAATGAGTGCGTCGGAAGCAACAGCAGCAAAGCCTCTGCTGCTTCCCACGTTATGGCCGTTCGCTTTCCAGGAAGCTGCAGCGTGCAGCCTCCAGCTGCCTCGCTAGCTCTGCCGCTGGCTCCCGAAGACGCGCATGTGCTCAGAGGGCATCAGGCATTCTCAAGAAGCTACTCGACTCCCACAGCAAAGCCGGCGCTTCCAATGCAGCTCAGCTGCCCTGCACGAGCTTCGCCGGAGCAGAGGCTGAACAACAGAACGCACATGAAAACAACTTCAGGGGAGGATGAACAAGCCAAAAACGCATCTCCTCCTCTCTTACAGGCTGCTCTGCCACCGCTCCCGCTTCCTCCGCCTCCTCATGAGGCTCTCTGCAGGGGGGGGGGGTTTCCTCCAGAGAACCAGCAGCCACAGCAGAACCAGCAGCCACAGCAGCCACAGCAGAACCAGCAGCCACATAGGGGATCAGGGCGGCTGCACCAGCGGCACCAGCAACA